>NW_006921669.1:1131334-1139254 GCF_000298275.1 Orycteropus afer afer
TTTTTTTTTTTTTTTTTTTTTTTGAGAATTTTACTTGTTAATTTTGTTTTGCTGGCATTTTTGCTAAAACAAAATAAAAGTTAAAGCCAATGTTTTCAGAAAATAAACTAACAAATAGTAGAACTGATACTTCTTGACATGAACTAAGAACGTTTATTGGACTATGTAAAGAGTGGTGTAGATTTTCTGCTTTTCATGTGATTATCACCTAAACCCCACTAGTAATACACAGTCCATACCTTTAACAAGGAGCCCTCACGACACAATGGTTAAGCACTTGTCTGCTAACCAAAACATTGGCAGTTTGAACCCATCCAGTGGCTCTGCAGAATAAAAGGCCTGTTGATCTGCCCCTGTAAAGATTACAGCCTAGGAAACCCTAGGGTCAGTTGTACTGTCACACAGAATCACAATGAGTGAGAGTCCATTCAACAGCATGTAACACTAGCAACATATCTCAGACCTGCCAGAAAGACAAAATTATCCCAGGCACAGGAAAATCTACCTTGTCCTCAAAAATCTTCAGAAACTAAAACATATTTTCTGTGCACTTTAATATCATCTAACACTTACCACCCGTCCATCTCCAAGGAGTCCAAATTATGTCCTTCTCATTGCTATGTCTCCATCACTTAGCACAGAGCCAAGCCTTGAGCAGGGAATCGACATAGTTATTGTGTAAATAAATTAATGAAGGAAATGAAAGAATATGTGAATGAAAAAGGGAGGTAAAACAATCCAATAAAAAGACAGTAGAATTTTAAGTCTGCTGCTGTAGGGCATAAAAGCAAAGCAGTTTTCCTAAATGCAAAAAGGCTACAATGGTATCTGCTACCTCAACACCTTTCCAACCTCCACCTCTATCCATAGAAAGCTTTGAACTTAGGAAAATGACACAAAACTAGATTCAAGTTACGTTAAGTTCTTATAATCTTAAAATAAAACCACCAAAATCTAGCAATACTTATTACATCCATCTTTGCAGTTTTTAAAAGGATTCTATGATTATTGGGGCTCTTTTCTGACTTAAAATCCTGAACAAGAGAGAAATGAATTATCCACAGACTCTCCAAATTCCTTAAGTCTGTTTATTTCCATTTATAACTCAATTGGCAATGAAAGAGTGGTGTTACAGAGTGAAAGGAGGTGGACAGCCTGGATGACTTCTACTTTCAAAGGGACTCCAGAACAAGCCAGCCTTCTTGATATCCTTCTCATTCAGGATTCCTGTAAGGACAGAGGCATACAAGAGTATTTCCCACCCAGTGATCCAACACAATCCCTCCATACCTAGAGACAGCCTGGGGAAGTGTGAGCACCGTCAGGCACTATGAGGGGGAAAATAGAGGGAAGAAAGGTGTTGGGAGGTGTCAGCCTCAAGTTACCATATACCTTGGGAGAAATTGAACATTTCCCTGGTATGATTAATTTTTTTTTTTTTTTTTTTTTAGCATCATTCTGGTAGGATAAGAGCACAGAGCACTTTGGATTTATAATTTGGACTGGGTCTTATTCCTCTCCCAACCTTCCCTTCCTTAATGTAAAATGATGGTACTAGTGATGATGATGATGGTGATGACACAATTATAATAATTTCTATCTTCCAATATTTTTTTAAGGTACTGAGAGAAAGTTACTTTGAAAAATGTAGAGGTGCAGACAGATGTTAGTTATTTCTCAACTATTCAAACTCCAAACACTAAGTCTGCATATCTGAGTGGGGTTAGGAGATTCCAGGCAGTCAATGCACTGCCATCGAGTCAGATCCAACTCATAGCGACACCTCCTTGGGTTTCCGAGGCAGTATCACTATGGAAGTAGATTGCCCAACCTTCCTTCTGAGGACTGGCTGGTGGGTTTGAACCACCAGACTTCTGGTTAGCAGTTCAATGCCTTAGGCACTATGCTACTGGCAGTAGGGGAAAATAAATATTAACATCCTCATTTGAGGATTAACATCCTCAGACATATTTTGGACCGAAGACTTTATTTTGAGGAAGCAGGGTTCAGGAAGCGCTAGCCAGTCAGAGGCTAAGTGGGGAGGCAGAACCCGGTTCAGTGTCTCTCAAGTCAGGGATTTCAAGTATGCCCTCTCTTGCCCTTCACTCACTAAGATCTTACAGGTGTGATGCTATGCAAAGGCACTGTCAGGAGAAATCTGAATCTAGGATTAATGGGCCAAAACAACACAGTCAGAAAGCTATTCTAATACTCAAATTTAGGAAAATCTCTAAGAAATTTCTAATTTGCCAAATATCTAACCACCTGATTTCCTCACTGACATTAACTAGCAATCTGAAATGCACACACATACACACACTCACATACTTCACATGTGGTGAACAAAATGAAAAGATAGCCAGTGACCTAGAAGAGAATAATAACAGGAGAGAAAACTCTCCCCTTAATGGAATTTCTGGAGGGGAGAGGAAGGCCCAGACCTCTGGCATAGTGCACTGTGGGAAAATACCAAGAAAAGTGGTCTAATGCAGCCGTCCTTTGCCACATTTTGTCACAAATCTCGTCTGAGGTTGATGCTGACATAACTCCTCTACTAATCCCTCCCTGCCTCCAAAGTGTAGCTGGTGAAGCAGCCCCATTTGCGCCTTCCCTGAGAAATCCCATAATCCTCCCCACCTGCTTACGAGTCCCCAGCATGAGTGATGACTGATGCCTTAGGAATCAAAGCAAATGCTGCTACCTCCCTTATATTTATGGAAGCAGCCTTCCAACGATGACAATCCATTGTTTCATCATTTAATGGGGGTCATACAAACAGGAGTGGATGGCTGAGGTTACGATGGGATGTTAATTTTCATTTTCTGGAGGATAACTCTTTTGACATTTCTACACATGTGCCTCAGGCCTCTGACAGTGCGCTAAACTTAGGAAGATGAAAGAACTATCTGTTGGTAAGTCGTCTTTAACCGTTTATGCATGAGCATGGGCTTGAAATTCTGGAGACTGACTGAGTTCATCTGGTACAACATTAAGGTGCCAGGTGGAGAATAAGTCACTGAGATTCAATCACTTTCTGCAATAGTGCTTACTTTGGAGCTCCTTGCCTAAAAGACTGTTGAATGTTGAAGATATAGTAAGCATGGGAGACCCCCACCTGCCTCCAACAGCTGGACTGGGCTCCCTCAAAGCCTAAGTGGCCCATATGGTTACATTTATTTTATCCAACTCATTTTATTCTCTGGATGCTAGTAAAGGAAAAATGGGAAAATTGTAACCCCCAACAGCCCATGTAGCTTCCATACCAAATGGTTTCATGACCCATAACTCACTTTCTGATTATCTCGTCATTATGTGCCCCTCAGGACCACCATCAGAGTGCACAACACTCTACATCATTTAGAAACACATGCAGGACCAAGCCATGCCAGTAAATCCAAGAGAATGCTAAGACAAAATGCAAATGTGATTTAATAGCATATGAAAGCTGATTTATGAAAGATAATGAAAAGAGCTTAAGCCAACTTTGGAAATGCATAAAGAGGGCACATGTCTACATCTGAAGCTCAGATATGCTCCTATGTAAGAGGAATGGAAGCCATGCTGGAGGCAACTGACAAATGAGGGCTCAGGAAAGAGAGCCACTGACTGTGATGTATCCTGTTATCTGTTAGATTGCAAGGTGCCAAGAACACTGAACATCTGAAGTCACCCAAGAATGAGGTGGGCTATCTGCCATGAAAAGCCAGGATGAGAGATAGCTGTTCATGTCTATGGAAGCTGAATGCTGTTGAGTCTTACTTATGTGGAATGTAGGGATAATCTCACCTGTCGAACAGGTGATACGTAAGCACAGAGCTTGGCACACACTAAGCACTAAATGGATGACAGCTATTACTGTTCTGCGCTCAATGGTACAGCTCCCATGCCTTGGACATGAGAAGGCTGTAGATCAATACACCTGCCATCCAAATGGCTCTTAAGATTCTTCATTCTTTGTGTCTTGAGCCCCCACCCAGAAACCAAACATGTACTACTTATCTCAACAAAGAACTCGTTAGAGAACTAAACCATTGATGTGAGAGAGCTATTACACTTTATTTTTACACTTTCTTTTCTCAATAACCATTAGATGTCAACTGCATCTTTTTGTGGCTTTCAACGTGAGAATCAAGTACAGAAGTCAAGAAACAGAAGGCTCTATATTTTACTTCTAAGCATCTATGGCAGACAAATCCTGTAAGCACTTTCAGCTTTTTGGAAAATATCCTAAGATTCACGGGCTGAAAGGAAACCATGAAAAAAACAACCTAAACACTTTGTGCTTCCAACTTTGCTTTTCTCAAGTTCCGTGATAAAAGAAAGCATGACAATAATAATGGCAAGTAACAGCTCAAGTTTTATGAGTTGAGCACTGTCTTTGGTGCTTTCCATATCATTTCTCACTTAATCCTTACCATGCCCTCCTGTGGCTCAGGCTTTAATAGACTTCTCTAAGGTTCTACAGCTTGGAAGTGCTTGACTGCATCTTGAACCCAAGGAACCTAACCACAGAGACCATGATTTTAACCAGGACACCACATTGGCTTCCACAATATAGGAGTCATTTCTAAATGTGTGCGCTACCCTCAGGGCTACAGCCCTGGTCTGAACCAACTCTGTCACTCAGTCAACTCTTGTCAATTTCTGAAATAGCCTACTGAATGGCAACCCTGTATTGTACTCTTCCCCACTTTAGTCTAAACTCAGAGTAATTCGTTTAAAAGTGAGTTTTCACTTCCTATTTCAAATTTGCCATTGGATCCTCATCTCTCTCATAATTAAAGCTCCATTCCCTGTGATGATCCAAAAGGCCTGACCCAATCTGCCTGCAGCCCCTTTCCTCACTTCATAACTTCTCTCATCTCCTTGATTTCCACTCTCCCTCTCCCTCATTCTGTTCCAGCTACTGCGGCTCTTTGTTCTTCCCTGAACCCAGCGGGTTTTGCCACCCCAGAACCTTTGCACGTGCTGGTCCATGTGCCTGCCACACTCTTCATCCAGATATGTATGTGGCTCACTCCTGTGTCTTAACTCTCACATTCTATTTAAAATCACAAAAGCCCTACTTCCACCAGACTTCCTACCGTCCTCCTTTATTTTCTCCACACACTAATGACATAAAGTTTCCTTCGTTTTCACTTATGTGTTTATCTCTTTTCTACTTCTTTTCTAGAACATAGACTCTATGAGGGAAGGTATTTTGTACTTTGCTTCATCCAAAGTACCTCAAACAGAACCAAGTGGTAAATGCTTGTATGAACACATGAATATACAATCTTAACATCCCAAGGAATTCTTGTTATTCATATAGACAGCCTTTGATCACTGGGAAATCTTTTCTACTAATACTAAATGTTCTTCCAAACTGACATTAATGAGCTCCAATATATTAGTGCAGTTGGACAGTATTTCTAAATATTATACAAATCATAACCCTTCTTGGGAGGTTTTTTTTTTTTTTTTTTTTTTCATTATGCAGCCCTTTCTCATTAATTAAGTATAGACTATACAGGTGGGGTATATATCTCAAAGAAGGGACAACACATATACATTAGAGAAAGAAAATCATGACTCAGCTATGACTTCTATGATATTTTCAATTTCCTTATTAAGTGCTATACCCTGATATAAGAGTTTTTGAGTCCAAGACTTTTTGGTTGGCTGGAAATGATTAGATAATTTCTTGAGAGGTAGAGAAATGGGTTGTTTTGTTTAAAACAGTAATAATGACTCCATATATTAGAGGCTGGTAAATCAGAAGGTAGGCCAAGTATTGAGTAGAGAAGGGTATATGAGCAATTTTCCAGGCAAAGAGAAAAAAGAGACTCATCTGAGCTGGTTGGGGGAAGGCTGAGAACGCAAGGAAAAACACGGTTATATATAAGTACGGTCCCTGAGATGGCCAGTCCTGAACCCTTTGGATTGAACACCTTTGATCAAAAGAGCAATAAAAGCCTTGTAGATAGGTGGAGGCTCTATGGGTAGAAGGGACACATTGTCTTATCTCCTTCTAGAACATGGGAGAAAGCAGCCTTTCTGAGTACCTTGGACTAACATGCAAAGATGGTCTGGAAACTCCTGTTGGCCTAGGATAACTGTTACCTAAGGGGGCTGGCTGGCCCGCTATTTAGGACAGGTCAGTAAGAGGCAAGAGGTGAGGTGACTGTAGAGTAGAAGGGGTTAGAGGAGGCAGTCCCTGGTAGGGCTTAAAAGGAAGCTACAGTCAGTTTGAGGAGGGGAACGCAGCATCAGCAAGTGCTAAAATGGGGGCCTAGTCTACCAGGAAAGTGACCCCCAAATATACCCCACAACAAGGAAAATGAAGACAATTTAACTCCTATTGAGTTGTATCAGAAACAGAATCAACACGGAAAATCATGGGGTGATTTACTTCAGGAGAAACCTGTAAGAACCAGAGGCTGCATGGCCTGATGTTACCTCTCCAGGGTATCATATTATGTCTTGTTGAACTCAGAGTGTCCCCAAACCCAAGCAACAGAGCAAGAGATGGCTGAGGAAGAAACTGAAAGAATAAGGATTGGCTTTAAGAAGTTGGATTTAACATAAAAGCAGTAGAGTTAAACTGGAAGCGAGTGAGATAAATTCAAGTCACGTATGAGTATTCCTTTCTTAAGCAGCAATGGGTGTCAGTGAGCAAGTAGTATTCAGTTATGGAGAAATAAAGCTATATTTCTGCCCACTTGAGTCATAGTGTATAAATTTTAAATCCACTATGTGTAAGGGCCAGTGATTTATCAGTGGTGAGTTCTACAATAAAATAAAATTTTTTAAAGTTACCAAATGGCTAAGAATAGGGCTGAAATCATGAGGAATTGAAAAAAAAAAAAAGGTTATCTCTCATCTGAACAGAGGCATGGTAAAAGTAATGAAGTTAAAATATTATAAAGGCAAATACAAAAAACAGTATATGCCCTACTTCTAATAAACCATGGAACTCCAACATAGTTACTTCCAAATGGCATACAGAATTCAATTTACATGAGAACCTTAAGAATAAAGAAGCACTTCACATCTTGCCCAGGAATTTATAAGACCCTCATGGCCTCCTCTCCACTTCCACCCAAATAGAAAACATCATCTCCACTGTAAAATGTACTAACGTGATACAGTTACACATGGTTTGCTAATAGGGGAATTACATCTTACCCAATGTTTGCAGTCACTTTAAATACAGATAATATGAATATATGGCTAAGTTGGTGCTGTACTACAATGCAAGGAGTGATGAAGTTACATCCACTGACATTTAAGAAATGAGATAAAAGAACGTGTAGCCTTTGTGCTTTGCTTTAATACGCATTAAAGGGCCGAGGGATGGGCCATGAGGTAAGGCAGATGACTAGGTTCAAAGCCATGTTTTATCAGGTATTTCTATGACTTTCAACTTCTTAATGCCTCTATTTTCTCCCCTATAAATAGGGTAAAATATCTAATTATAGAGAACATAGGTATCATGTCCACAAAGATAGTATTAATGCAAAGCTTGGTATATCATATGCATTTAGTAAAGGTTTGCTATAATTATCATGGTTATTATAGGCCAATTTCCTACCACAACTAAACAGAAACTCACTCTTCACCCAAGATTATCTCCATGAACTTTCCCCCTAATTCCTACTTGATTGCTAAACTCATTTTCCGTATTCACTTGTCTCTGACATACCATGTTGTTAGGTGCCATCAAGTCGGTTGTGACTCATCTGCACAACAGAATGAAACACTGCCTAGTCCTGCACCATCCTCAGAACTGCTGCCAAGTTGGAGCTCATCATAACAGTCACTGTGTCAATCCATCCATGTTGTATTAAGTATCAGTTAAGATTCTTTAAGGAGAATAATCTGGAGTTATTCATAGGGTAACCTCAAAGAAAAATGATAAACCTTCACATCACAATAAAA
>NW_006921669.1:1142585-1144443 GCF_000298275.1 Orycteropus afer afer
TGGATAGATGGGTGGACAGGCTGAATGACTAGGTATGTCTATGAAATGGGGAATGTTTCCAAGAACATATATAGAGTTGGCAGACAATGGTCCTGTAAGTTGATGTGAATGATCAGAATTCTCAGGTGTATAGCAGCCTGTGTTCAAAAGATGGACACCAGTAACCTGGTCTCATTTGTACTGTGCTTTAAATGGAGAAGTGAAAAAAAATGTTCTGGAATGAAAATTGTTGGTATGATTCCTCTGCTGCATGCCTTTAGGCAAATCTTTATTTATCCTGGGCCTCAATCTTCCCATTTGTAAAAAAAAAAAAAAGGCTACCAACCAACTGGAGATTTTCCCCTTGCCCCTCCAGATGCACTCCTCCCCTCCTTCCCCTGCCATGTGCCATGGCATACAGCATAAGCCCCGTGCTATGTGCTATGGCACACAGCATCACTTCTGGAGAAGTAACAACTGGGCCTGCTGCACTCTGGCTTCTCCTGGGGCCAATAAGTTTCACTGGCTCCTGCCAGCACAGAGCCCAGAAAGGAAGAGAGATCAAGGTTTATATCCCTCCACCTCCTTCATCATCAGGCCACTGATTAGCAGTGGCCACATTACTATACCCACATCTCTCCTCCTGTCCTACTGCTATTTTGCCTTTTGATTCTAGTCTCCCTACCGTCACCTTGCCTCTTCAGGACTAGAGGTGGTAACCATTCCATACTGTTGCTAGTGCCTGGATTCTTTCCCATCTTTTATTGATTTCCTGTAACACTGACAACACCCTTTTACATAGTCCCTTCATTAAACTGTCCTAATTTCCATTTGAGTGGGCTGCCTTTTGCTGCCAGGATCCAAAAAATCTACATCACTGAGTGTAAAAATGATATGAGATAATATAAGTGGAAATGCCCCATTCTGTGACTATTACTCAGTAAATGTAATCAAGGAATAGTTGTTAACTCTTGTAAATTAAACTTAGCACTGTCTACAAAGCACTATCTCCATAGGATGCGTCTCTGCACAGGCCATGTCTTAGTTTTATGTAGGTAACCATGGTATAAGCTGCAGAGCTTCAGATTTTTATAAATCTACTTTTTTTCCCCAGTATACTATCTGTTGTTTTGTTATTGTTGTTACGTGCCAAGGAGTTGGCCCGGACCCATAACCCTCCTTGGGTTTCTGAGGCAGTATCACTACGGAAGTAGATTGCCCTACCGTCCGAGGAGTGGCTGGTGGGTTTGAACTGCCAGCCTTGTGGTTACCAGTCAAGTGCCTTAGACACTACACTACCAGAGCTCGCAGGTATACTATCTAGATTACTCTTTACATTATGTTAGACAACTATTGGCAGGCAGTTATGATATTTCTCATTAGGCCTTTCTTTGCCAAATTGTCTATATTTAGTTTTTTACCTGTCTTCCCAAGTCAATCCATCCTGGCCTCTTAATCCTGCAGCTCTTCCCTGAACAACCAGTGTGTCACTCAACAGATACTGAGGAGCCCACAAACAACAACTTATTTCCAGGGGCTGATGGCCATGCTAAAGAACCAGTCATTTCCCTACTGCAGTGTGGTGAGCTGTCCCTTTGGTCTAGATCAATAATTAAATGGTGTCATGGCTGTTATTGTTTTCTTTCTTCCATTAAGATTTAGCTTTTCTTCTTTTGCTATAAAAACAAAGGACACAGTGTGTATGTCTCATATGACAGAGAAGGAACTCAAAGTAGGGAAATTACTTTTCTCTGGCTGGATTCATCCAACATCTTGTTGTTAGAGGTGACACCATACTATGAAGAAAGAGGGGATTTAATGATGTCTTTGTGGTATAACTCCCAATCAAAATCAATCCCATGTAAGTCAGAGAAGAGCT
>NW_006921669.1:1144758-1146937 GCF_000298275.1 Orycteropus afer afer
TAAGTAGTCTTTTAGGTCGTTGGCTTTATGACAGAGTCAAAGTTATCCTCTGTGAAGGGACACAGGAGAAAATAGCTTTAGTAAGAACCTCATAGAAAGAGACTGAACACTGTCCTCTGGTTGGGGTGGTTTCAAAGTCACTGTCTTTGGTGGAGCAACAGTTCTTTTGCTATTCACAGTGGACCCAGCACCAACTCTAGCTCAGGACTCTGGTGCTTATGGGCTGGATCTTGATTACTCTCTCCTGACATTATCATAAGATCTAACTCCCACAGAGAATTCAAGAGAAAGGGCAAGGAAAAATGTATAAAGAGCAAATGTTTATCTGTCAAGATTCTTAATGTGACTTCAAAATTTCCACTCAAGAAAAAATATTTTTTCCACTGAGAAATAAAGGATATATGAACGCTTGAACATAACCTGAAATTTTAAAATACTAAATAAAATATTTGCAGAAACAACTCTTCAGTGGACGACATGTGCCCGCATGTGTGTGTATGTGTGTGTACGTTTGGGGAGAGCTGACTCAGCATTCTGAAAAAGAATTTTAATGTCTTTAAGGAAGGCATATATTCTCCAGTTAACTAAAAGTTTCATCCTGTCCTGTCACCTCTTGGGTGACCCAATCTGTGCATCTTTGTAACCTGCCTGGCCCTTTGGTCTCTTATGTTTGCAATCCCTAATCTACAAATGCCTATGGCTGTTATTCTTGCTCATTGTTATGGAATATTCAGTGTGGATTTTCCACATGGATTAGGCAAAGCAGAAAGGGAGCTTTTCTTTATAGACCTTATTTCCATCTTGTTCACAATTTTCCTCTAATGTCGAGTTTAATAATCACATTGTAAGTGTTTGTTATATCAATGAGTGAAGAATAAATGAATGATTAATAATATCTATTGGATTTTAGGTACTTATCATTACTGAACTCTCACATTCATTACTCATTCAGACACTATGAATCTGGTTTTGACAGGACAGCATTTAAAGTACAGA
The DNA here is from genome assembly GCF_000298275.1 of Orycteropus afer afer. Taxonomy (NCBI): domain Eukaryota; kingdom Metazoa; phylum Chordata; class Mammalia; order Tubulidentata; family Orycteropodidae; genus Orycteropus; species Orycteropus afer. The sequence continues at coordinate 1,145,755 of NW_006921669.1, forward strand.
ATGGAAAACTGATGGCCCTTCTTATGAAAACTAAGCGGTATGCCTCACCTTTTGGAGTTGGCTTCAAGGGGACTGGTGACTTCAGGGAAGTCACAGGAAATGATAAGATGTTTGGAATGTGGGCAAGGAGAGCAGAAACAGGCAAGTTGTACCAGGCAAAGACTGGTTTCTGGGAAGGCCATGCTGGACCACCAGCAGTTAACGCTTTTAATAACACCTTTGGAGTTTCACATAAGAAGAAAATCTCACTGTGATTCCTTAAAGGTGTTCTATTTTGCTTCCTATAGCATGGTAGGCATTTCATTAGGGTTTTACTCCAGCACTAAAAAGAAAGAAAGAAAGGCCTTGTAAAACCACAGGCATCTGAGCTTCTACCTTTAGGCACAAAGGTATGTATTGTGGTTCTTCAGCCTAACTCAGCCTTTTCTACTGTGAAAACTGAGTAGGCTAAAAATGCACACACAATTAGAGAGCAAGTATTATAAAGAGGGTTTATATCCTATAAAGGGTAATATGAAATCTTTATATTTTGTGAAAAGAACAATGTCCTGTGATCACTGTTCACAATATTTTCTCAGCATTATGCCTACCCTACATAGGAGTCAGAAAAATCGCTGTAGTATTGCCTCCAAAGGCTTACTATCAATCTTCCCTCTTCAGTGAAATGGCACCAAAATAGTACAGAGGCCTGTTCTGCCTATCTTATTCTTTCTATCCCAGGACGCTTCTCCTTTCCAGGCTCCTGCCTGGGCAGTTCTCCAAAGTCATAATGAGCTCAGGAGACTGAGATTGGAAAGTATTGTGTAATTTTTGTAATTCTTTCATCACTACACCTTGACATAGGTTCATAATTTAAAGTTGGGCATTTTGATTTAAACTGATCACAAGCAGAAAGGGAACTGGGTCTGCCCAGCAATTAATCATCTCTGCATTACATTCTGCAGAACAATATAAAAAACAAAGGAAGGAACCGGAGCCATTCTAACAGAGCCTTGATGTGCAAATAATTGGCCTGGCTTGGTTTTTGTCATTGTGGACGACAGTGGCCTGGACTATGGTTTATTAATATATGTTCTCTACACCTCCATGAAGGAGCTCTGGTAGCACAGTGCCTAAGGCACTTGCCTGCTAACCAGAAGGCTGGCAGCTCAAACCCACCAGCCACTCCTCAGAAGGAAGGTTA
>NW_006921669.1:1149367-1177758 GCF_000298275.1 Orycteropus afer afer
TTACACTGTGTTTGTATCTCACCTGCTGGTTGTTGTTGTTAGGTTCCAGCGAGTCAGCTCCGACTTATAGTGACCCTAACTACAACAGAACGAAACACTGCCCGGTCCTGTGCCAGCCTCACCATCCTTGCCACACCTGACCCTATCACTGCAGCCACTGTGTCAGTCCATTTTGTTGAGGTCCTTCCCCTTTTTTGCTGACCCTCCACTTTGCCAAGCACAATACCCTTCTCCAGGGAAAGATTCCTTCTGATAACATGACCAAAGTAGGTGATATGAAGCCTGGCCTTTCTTTCTTGGCTGCACTTCATCCAGCACAGATTGGTTATGTTCTTTACTTGCCTTAATTTTAAAAATTTCTTGTTTTCTATTAGTTCTAGCAAAACTGTGGAAATTGAGTCTCTTTGACTTGAAAGACGTGGCTTAAGTCAACTTCCTACTACAGCTACTACTGAACTAATTTTTCTGGCCAATGATGCTGTATCTTCAGTAGTAGAGTCATGTACCCACCCAGGATCTGGAGCGGGGGGATCAGCTCTACCATAACACAGGACTGAGAGCTGGGAAGGGAAAGAACATCAGAGTGATATTTCACAGGCCAAAACTAGAGATGTCCGCTCCAGGGAGAGAAACCAAAAAGACCTTCCAGGATTTGGTGCTTTAGAAAAATACTTAGCCTCATCTGGTCTCAGCATGAAAGAGTCCCTTTACTCACTCCTCCTTCCACAAAATTCTCTGATGTGTGCTGGAAAGTTCCATTTGCATGCACAGATATTGCTTACTTTTTAAGGGTCTAAGATAAAGAAAGCATAGGTCAGGAGTAAGAGGCCAGAACTAAGAAATAAGGGGCTGGAAAAATGAGTTAAGAACTTAGTTGTGTGGGAGATAGGGTCTGGAAGAACAATGTCAGGAGAGCCAAGGATGACTTGAATGTCAATGGTGTAGCCAGAAGAATCAGAAAGGCAAAGAAGTGCTGGTCAGTAAAGTTAATTTCATTTCTCAATAATTAACATATCTTTTGAATTAAATAATGATAGTAACAACAATTGGGAAAAAAAAGACAAACCCACTGCTATCAAGTTGATTCCAACTCACAGTGAACCTATAGGGCAGAGTCGAACTGTCCCATAGGGTTTCCAAGACTGTAAATCTTTATAGAAGCAGACTCTTTCATCTTTCTCTCATGATGCTGCTGGTGGGTTCAAACCAATCCACTGATCTTTGAGCACCCAAATGCTTAGCCACTGCACCACCAGAGCTTCTTAACATATAATATCTCATTTACTTTTCTACATTCATTGTATCTCAGGTAAGGATGGACTGAGAGCAATACTCAGTCTCTAGCCCTATTAGTTGAAAGGATAATGTTGGATACAGAAAGGAAAAAAAAAAAAAGAAGAAGAAGAAGAGCTAAAAGAAAAAGAAGAACACAGAATCAACCCTAGATGAAGAATGGAGTTATCTAAGTGAACACAGCAGTTGTTTTGAGGATTTATTGGGAGGGTCAGGAAAGTATGGGGACAGGAGGTGGTATCTCCATTAAGAGCATAAAGAGAAGTAAAAGTCAGAGAGAAGAGGAAGGTTGTTCAAGGAAGGGACAACAGAGTATACAAAGGCCTTACAGTGAGTCTGAGAATGGAGTAAAGGAATGAAGTTCTTCTTGATGGTTGAAGCACAGCATGGAAAGGGTGGGAAAAATGAGTAAGGGAGTAGGAAGAGTCAAGAAGGTTAAGAGGGTCAGAAAAAGGAACACTAACAAACCGTGCTGGATTGGGACTTCCATGGGCCCCAGGGTCGACCAAAGCCTCTTCTGTTAGATACCAGCAACAAGAAGTTAGGATTAGGACCCCTTCACCAAACAGTCTCTCCTAGTGCTAAACAGATCACTTATTCAGATACACCTCATTCTTAATTTTATGCTGTAAGAACTTGAGCATCATTCCACATTTGACAGGATTAAGATGCTTTATCCAGTCATCCCAAGCATACAAAACGAACAAGGTCAATTGAGCCAGCTACACAGTGAACACATCATCTTCCTACTTCCCAAATCTAACACACCCTGTTGCCATGGTGTTGATTCCAACCCATGGGGCTACAGAACAGAATAGCTCCATGGGGTCATTTTGGCTGTATCTTTACAGAAGTAGATCTCCACACCTTTCTTCTAGTGCCACTGGGTAAGTCTGAACCACCAACCTTCAGGTTAGTAGTCAAGTGCAAACCACCTGTGCCACCCAAAGACCTTAAATCTAGCAGAGTGCCTGGCATGCCGCAAGCTCAATAAGTATTTATTGAATGTATGTTATGTATAGCTGAGTGTTAAATGTATTTTATTTTTGATCAAAGCAACCCCCAAACTGCCTCCTAATTCTGCATGTAGTTAGCCTCCCAAAAAAGTGCCTTTCTTGCATGAGTTATCCATCTAAACACTAAATGGCATTACAAGAAAAAACTACCATATCTCTGCAAAATCCACAAGAGAAATGACACTCAAGTCTCAGTATCAGGAAAAAAGGCTCTTTTCCTTCACAGCTTTTTAAAACAACATGGACACTATGAATCTTATAACATGTGTGTTTATGTTTTGCTTTGGCTGCTAGGAAGTTTGGAGCCAATCTGGGGAACTCTCTATCAGTGGACTAAGACCACATGATATGCACATGCACATGGCAGATTTAACCTTGGGCTTGACTATTTCCCTCCATTTACTGATGAAATAGCTAAAGTCATTGAATTTAAATATTACCCTAGCCTCACTCTGTGAGTTTTTGACTGGCTTTATAAAAAATGATATAAGGGTAAACAGATTAGAGGATAACTATACAAATACATTCCCAGGTAGGTAAATAATACCTGTTCAGGTTTGCCCACCCTTATCCACTTCTACTTCCTTTTCCTGTTTGGGGACATCTGCAACATTTGCCACATTTTTCTCTTGTCAAAATAACCATATGCTGAGCTGAACATTTACATTAGGTAGATACACCCCTGGGAGAGATCAATCATGGGAGAATAGAAGGGCTGTGTATGCACCGGGAGACAGCTCAGGGGGGCAGGAGTGCACGGGAGGGAAGGACACAGGGAAGAGGTAACTATGGGGAGGAAGCTGGAGGGAAGCTGTTGCATTGTGGGAAATTGTGTTCAATGCCATGAAACAAAGTGTATGTGAGCTGCTGTATGGAAAGTGAATTTGCTCTGCAAACTTTCACCCAAAGCACAATAAAAATTTAATAAATGAATAAGCATATGTGAGTATACCAGCATTCTGGTATACTTCTGGGCACCATAAAGGATCTGTGAGTAAATCTGAGCCACAGGCAATGACAAGAAGCAACATGTGCAACTTCTAGATGAGGCCCTTCCATGATAATGTAGGACCCTCCATGGCTCTCTTCCTCAGCTTCACAATCCAGGTCCCTGCGTGAAACTATGTACAGAAGACCCCCTCAAATGGCCCATACTCTTCATACTGTATAAATAAAAGTTTGTTTTAAGCCACCAATTTGGAATTGTTTGTTATGCAGCATCAGCTAGACTACTCTGCCTGATTAATACCATAATGAAGCATAGCATAAAGCCAGTGAAATGAACATAGTAGGCAAGCGTCCAAAATAACTGAATCTGGCAGAACAGGAAGTGAAAAGGGAATGCAGAATATCAAAATTTCATTAAAGATTGTGAAGCATGCCTTCAAAATTGTATAGAAGAATTGGAAGGGATTTAGAGATGAGTGACAAAAGTGATTAGGGTGGACCCCGAGGCAGCAAAGAAATACTAGAGATGCTGTTCTCATTTACCCACAGAACTTTGGCGTTTTGCACATTTTATGCACTAAGCTAGATATAAATTGGTTTTAAAGATATGAAATGTTTTACATAGGATTATAATTCCTAGCAGTGACCTAATTTAACCCTGCAGGTGTAATAAAACCATGGGATACATAATAAACAAAAAAAATCCTATTACGTCTGAGACGTGAAAAACTTATTTTATCTCGCTTGGCCTCTATTTTTCTATTATGAGAAGTAACAGTAAGATGGAGAGTATTATGTCTGACTTACACTACTGTTCAAAGAGTCAAAGTAAATAATCCAAGTAAAAAGCTCAACAATTGATAGACACCTCCTCAAACTTTTATTTTACAAATGAAAATCTCAGCCACAGAGAGCTTATTTAACCTACATGTCTCAAGTAGGTCAGTGGAATTTGGGGGAGGGGAACTCGTCTAAATCCTTGTAAATCAAAATAAACAAACAAACAAAAAGTTACCATTAACTCGATTCCAACTTACAGCAACCCCATCTATATCAGAACAGAACTGTGCTCTAAGGGTCTTGAACGGCTGTGATCTTTCAAAAGGAGATCACCAGGCCTTTCTGCCACAGGGCAACTGGGTGGGTTTGAACAACCACCTTTTAGGTTAGTTTAAAAAAAAAAAAAAAATTGCCATAGAGTTCATTATGACTCATAGTGACCTCCACTGGGTTTCCAAGGTGGTAAACCTTTATGGAAGAAGATTGCCCCATCTTTCTTCCACAGAGCCACTGATGGGTTTGAACCACCAACCCCCTGGTTGGCAGTCAAATGCTTTAGGCACAGTGCCACCAGACTATAAACTGTGCCACCCAGGGACCTTTTGCTTCCCCTAGGCACTGGGTGTTTTTCATATATCCTGAGAAGCAAGCAAGCAAATCAGGAATAATTAAGTCAAAATCATTTTCAAATAAGTAAAAGAACATTTGTGTTGATCATCAAAACAAGACAGGGGTGGAAAATGAAGGAGGGCAGAGAGTTTCCCTGTACAGAGCTGTGCATTTAGAGGCAAGACTGATCACAGTTAGCTGAAACCTGCCACTCACTTAGCAAAGCCCTTCACGGCCTCTTCAGATTCATTCTGATTTCCACCTTTTCAGAGCATAAAGCACATACCATCCAGGATGATGATCATGTATTCAATCACAGCCTGCTTTCCATATATTTCATAAATTATTGTTATTGTTATTCTACTTCAAATTGTTATTACCTTTGCAAGTGAATATATTTAGTGTTAGCAATAATTAGAAGACAAGCTCTTTCAGGATGGTATTGTGTGTTAATTATCTTCCACCCGATCACAAAGTATCTTTTATTGTGCTATGCATATAGCAGGCACTTAATTTGTATTTGTTGAAAGAATAAATAAATGCATGACTAGAGAAACAAGTTAATATAAAAATCACCTCTCTACAACCAATGCCTGGAACAGATAATTGCGTGGGATTACATGATTCCGTTCTCTGATGGCAAAAGTCTGACTTAGACTGGCAGATTCAAAAAAGTAAGAGGACATTGAGACTAAAGCAATTCACAACAGTGATACTTACTAGTTTTAAGAAAGAGACTTATAACATGGGTCACTTGAAATAGGAATAAAGCAAACACAAAAAATCCACAGCAGTAAGCAATCTTATAATGTACAGGATAACCTAAAAGATCTTCCCTACCTGTTATTTCACAAAGGGAGGAGGATTCTTTCCATGAAACCAGCAATGACTAATTTGAGAGGCAAAGCACAATTGTTTGAACCAGCCATGCATCACGGGCACCAAATTGCTACAACTGAAAATGCGGAAAGCAGGCTAACCACATTCAAGGAAACCCATTTAATTTTCATAGAACTCCCCTTCGAGTAACATGGCCCTCGTAGGGGACACCACAGAGGGGAGATTCCTCAGTGCCCTATTTCAGGTCTCCAGTGCAAAAAGCAGGAACCGATCCATGCAGCGGAGCAGCGGAAGTTGGGGCTATGGTACCTTTGCCCAAGTTCTGTATGGAGAAAGGAAGAGGAGAAAGAGCAAAAGCACCAGCACTTTTAAGATAAAATGCAATTTCATATAATTATATGGATATTTTGAGGCTTAAAATGGTATGTGTCAGGACTGTATCCTTTCACCATACTTTTTCAATCTACACGCAGAGCAAATAATTCAAGAAGCTGGAACATAGGAAGAAGAATGCAGCAACAGTCTTAAAGGAAGACTCTTAAACAATCTGTGATATGCAGAGGTCAGATGACACAATTTTGCTTGCTGAAAGTGAAGAGGACTTGAAACGCTTACTGAAGAAAATAAAAAACTACAGCCTTTAGCATGGATTACACCACAACATAAAGAAAACAAAAATCCTTACAACTGGACCAATAAGCAACATCATGATAAACGCAGAAAATAAAATATTGAAGTCATCAAGGATTTCATTTTATGTGGATCCACAATCAACACTTGTGGAAGCAGCAGTCAAGAAATCAAATGACACACTGCATTGGGTAAATCTGCTGCAAAAGATCTCCTTAAGGTGCTGAAAAGCAAAAATGTCACTTTGAGGACTGAAGTGTGCCAGAACCAAGCCACGGTATTTTCAACTGCCTCATATGCATGCAAATGATGGACAATGACTAAGAAAAAGTAAAGGAAAATAGATGTATTTGAATTGTGGTGTTGGAGAAGCATGCTGAATACACTATGGACTGCCAAAAGAATGAACAAATCTGTCTAAGAAACAACCAGAACGCTCCCTCGAAGCGAGGATGGTCAGACTACATCTCAGTTACTTGGACATGTTATTAGGAGTGATAAGTCTGTAGAAAAGGACATCATGCTTGGTAAAGCAGAGGGTCCGTAAAAAAGAGGAAGACACTCAACAAGATGAATTGACATAGTGACCGCAGCAATGGCTCAAACATAGCAATGATTGTAAGGATGGTGCAGGGCCTGGCAACCAACTTGATGCCATGTAACAACAACAACATAAATGTTAGAAGGTAACATGAGCAGTGGAAGTCACAAATAGCTTTGGAGTCAAATAATATTTTCATTTATACTTTATCACTTATTAAGTGTATGTAATTGCACTGTAGTAAATTACTTAGTGTGGCTTTTCTACCCATAAGTCTTTGTAAACTCCGAGGTGGAATTTGCCATGAGCAACTGAGGAGCTCCTGATTGCTAAAGTTGTCCACCTGGGGTATTTCTGTTAGGAGTGACACTAAACAATGTTCTGGGAGGTTCCCACTCTCTCTCAGGTGGTTAGAATTCTGATGTTATGATTGGTTGGTTTGGCCACTCTGCTAGGCTCAAAAAGAGGCCTCCTAGAGGCAGAACTCTCTCTGACTGCTGGTTGAGGAAGACATGCTGCTGAAAGTGACGTGCGCTGCTGGGAAAGAGACGCAAGAGACACACATTGCTGAGTGAGACACCGAGAGACACGCACTGCTGGGAGAGACACTGTGAGAGACTGTTGGCTGAGAGACGGTGGGTGGGAGAGAGATTGAGCATTTTTCCTGAACTTGAATTGTAGCCTGATGCTTCCCTAATAAACCCCATAATCTGTGAGCTCTGTGTGGCCACTGCAGTGAATTATCAAACCCAGGAGAGAAGTGGTGGTGCTTTGGGAGGAACAGTTGGTGAAAGGGCTGGACGGAGGCAGCATGTCTGGCCTTGCAGAAATAGGCCTTGGGTTACTGATGGTGATTCTGTCTTCCTTTTGTGGGGTTACAGGACGTCAGGAGATGTGGCCTCCCTGCCCTTTTAGCAATAATCTGATAAAGATCACATAATTTCTCTGAGATTTATTTTACATACACTTATTTTGTTTTATATATACTTATATATATACTGAGGAGCGCATCCCCTGTTTCTCAGAATTGCCATACCAACACCAAACCAAACTCACTGCCATCGAATTGGATCTGACTCACAGCAACCCCTCCATGGGTTTCCAATGCAGTATCGCTACAGTAGTAGATTGCCCAACCTTCCTTCTGAGGAGTGGCTGATGGGTTTGAACCACCAGCCTTCTGGTTAGCAGTCAAATGCCTTAGACACTATGCCACCAGAGCTCCCAGAATTGCCACAGGATGACTTAAGATCATTTGTAAGAGTATCTACAACACACAGGCAGAGCTCAATAAAATGTAATTCCTTTATATCCTAAGTGCCATTTTACAAAACAAAATGTGTTCACTGTCATAAATACAGATCTGGGCAAAGCAGATGATTAGAGCTAAGCTGACCATAAGAAAATGAGCATCTTGCCTAGAGGACCTCGGCTATCATAGTGCAAAACTCATGCAACAGTGAGTTTGGGACCAGGCCCCCTAGCTTTTAAGTTGTTTATAAAGAATAGAAAAACAGAGAAGGCTGGATGATGCTTGACACCATTTCATATTATTTATATATATTTAAATATGTTTAATTTACATATTAACAACTGATATTATTAAGACTACAGAGGAGAAGGGATTAATGGCAAAATGGCTGACTGTGGTATAGAAACATACACATACACATACACACACACACACACACACATACGTACACATTTGTCAATCCAATGGCAAATCACGGCAAACCCACGGGTGTCACTATAAAACTGTGCTCCATGCAGCTTTCAATGGCTGGTTTTTCAGAAGTAGATAGTCACATTTTTCTTTAAAGGTGTCTCTGGCTATACTTGAACCTTCAACTTTGTGGCTAGCAGCCAAGTGAAAACAGTTTGCAACTGTGGTATGGCCATGTGGTAAAACACAAGATATTCTTTCAGTGATAAAGAGTACAAATCACAAGATATTCTTTAAGCAATATTATGGCATTTCCTCAAGAACTATCATTACGAGACAACTCTTTTATAACTGTACATATGGTGTGAATCTAGTTATGGAAAAGAGCAGAAAAAAATGTCTTATTTCCTTGTGTGTGTGTATCTATATCTTCACATACAACCAACTGAAAAGCTATGACAAAGATACAAAGTAGTTGCCTTTGAGAAATGGACTGTGCTTTGGGCATAGGAAGAGGGACGTCATAAAAAACCAATACTTTAATCTATTGTTTATTTCTTACAGGAAAAATGTATCCATTACTATCTGTGTTCTTAAAAAAGAAGAAATGAAGGCAGCCTATCTACATCCAGACACTGCTGATGGATAGGGCATCTTCTGGGGTGGAGGGGTGCAGCCACTAGATGGCTCTAGAAATGGAAATGTGCCCATGTGTATTTGGTGCCGTGCTTGAGAAGAGCTATGGAGCCTGGGTCAGGCCTCATCTATTGCAGATGGCACAAGAGGTCACCTCAGAAGGGAAAAGATCCTTTCAGCTTACATCCTTATCTCCATCTCTCTGTTGTTACCCAAAAGCCCAGTACAACCAAGTGCCTGCTTTTCTTGACCTTGGTCAACCCTTATATTTCTTCCTTGTGTGTATTTTTTTCCTTCAAGTAAAGCTATCAGAAATCTGTTTTTTTTTTTTTTTCCTTCTCTTTTCTCCCTCATTCAGAAAAAGAACTGCTGAGCAGAAAATGAGCAGAAAGTAGCAGGAATTCTGCTCTAATGTCAGGGTTCTGCTTCTCTGATCACTAAACAAGGCAAGGTGGGGAAGCAGCAAATCTAATTAATTAGACAAAGATAGAGCTTTGGTCTGTATGTGTCTGTGTGTTTGTATATATACTCATATGTAGATCGGGACATAGATAAAAAGGAAGAACATATGACAGCATTCTTAAATGAAGCATAAATGAATAGCTATAATATTTCATTTTTTCAACTGAATAAACATGCTTTCTCAGTCCATTTTCTTTAACTTTGATAATAATGGGACAATAGCATGATGGCAGCTTCAGGAAGCCTCAGTATCATTATAAAATGTCTATCATCTCTTTGTGGACAAAAGCACAAACTTAGGGAGGGGGAACTTCTTGTTTCCTGGTCCAAAATGAGGTAGCAATTTAGTACTTGTCTCACAGGCTGAATGTGCAGCTGGAGATAAGCTGAGTTGAGTGTGAAGAGGAACAGTAAGAAAACTCATCTTGGAATAATGATGAGTACACGCTCAGTGTTGAAGTCCTCCTAGACACTGCTCAAGACACACAGACAAGTCAGCCACTAAGACAAGCCCCTCCTGTTACTGTTCTCTCAGTGACCGTTTCTCAGTTCAAAACAAGAAGAGGGATCCCTCTCCGGCCACAGTTCCCACTCTCTTTCCTTCCATTTCTTTTAACTTCTAAAACTCAGGAGGCAGAGATAAGCAAGCAAAAAAAAAAAAAAAAAGGTTAAGATGAATAAATAAAACTGAACTGAGGGAAGCCTGAAGGGCTTCATGAAAGAGACCAAGAAATATCCAACTTTTAAGTGACTGCAGGGTACAGGGTTCTAGAAGAAGGTACATCTTCCCATTAAAATAATAGAATAATTGCTGTTTGCATTCCCAACCCTGCTCATAAATTATGTTGAGTATGTAGAATAAATGAGATAATATGGGTAATGAAGCAATATAGCAGAATACCATACTGTTCAATCAGTAATAAGACACAAACTAAAACTATTGGAAACCAGTTGAATGTCAATTCTTGAAAGCAAGTTCAACTAGAGGACATTGAAGTGAATAGATGGAAAGTCAAAGGAAGAACCCATTGACTGTTGTTGTTGTTGTTGTTGTTATGTGCCGTCGAGTCGGACCCGACTCATAGCAACCCCTCCTTGGGTTTCCGAGGCAGTATCACTACAGAAGTAGATTGCCCCATCTTCCTTCTGAGGAGTGGCTGGTGGGTTTGAACCACCAGCCTTCTGGTTAGCAGTCAAGTGCCTTAGGCACTACACTACCAGAGCAGTATGTCTAAATCCATTTTATACCCCCAGTAATCAGTCCAGAGTCTAGCATATGATACATATTCAGTAAATGTATGTGTAGTAGTTAGGTTGTGTGCCAACTTGGCTGGGCCTGGTTTTGAATGTCTGGGCAACGAGATGTAGTTATTCCCCATGGTGAGATGGGTAATTAACTCCATGGTGGAATCTACTGGAGCAGCTGAGTAGCTGTTTTAGGGATGTGGACGGATTCCAGTGTAGAAGAAGCAACATTAAGGAAGGTCTCCAGCTTTAGGTACGCTTGAATCCTGCATGTAGCCAAGTTGTTATTCAGCAGAGCCTGCCATGTTTTTGGCTGATCAAGGGACTCTTCATGGACTCGATCAATGGCCTGCTGTGTGGTTTACTAATATAGAGACTGTGCCTTTTTATTTGTCAACCTTGAGTTTGTCAGCCTCAGCAATCAGCAGCTGCCTGAGTAAAGAGATTGCCTTCAGCTCCAATGGGCTTGGAACAGGAGGCAGAACTTAAGCCCAAGGTCAAGGGGCTTTTGCCCAGCCCCTAGAGCCTGGCACTAAGAAGTTGGACATCTAGCCTCTCAAACTGAAAGAGAATAAACTCTGGTTTGTTAAAGCCATGCCATTTCTGGTATATTCCTGTCAGAGTGGCACTAGGTAACCAAACAATAGGTATCATAAATTAATGTCAAGATTATAAACAAGGATATAAGGTCTGCCAAGAATTGAAGATATCATTATCACCAGGTAATATTCTGGAAAACTTTTTGGTTCTCAGGTGAAAGTTTAAATTGCAAACTAGTTTTCATTCAATAGTTCATACACAATTTTTGCCATGACACTGGTTACAATCCCCTCAAAGTGTCAGCATTCCCCTCATTTTCATCCTGGGTTCCCTGTTCCCATTTGTCCAATTCCCTGCCCCTCTCTACTTTCTCATTTTTTTTTTTGGGAAAATGTTGCTCTTTTGGTCTCTTGTAGTTGACTGTTGTAATGACCACATTCCTTGTGATTTTTATGCTTATTTTATAGGCCAGTCTACTATTTGGCTTGAAAGGGGGTCTCTGGGAGCAGCTCCAGTTCCAACTTAGAAAGTTGTCTTAGGACAATTGTCTCAGAGGTTCCTCCAAGTCTCTGTCAGACCGGTAAGTCTAGTCTTTTTATGAATTTGAATTTCTTCATCTTTCACCCACTAGAACCTGGACTTTCTATTGTGCTCCTGGTCAGAGCAGTCGGCAGGGGAAGCTGGGCACCATCTAGTTCTTCTGGTCTAAGGTTAGAGGAAGCTACGGTCCATACAGGCTGTATGTCCTTTGGACTAATTGCTTAGGGGACTCTCCAGTTTTCTTCATTCTCTTTCACATCACTAGGTAATTTTTAGAGTGTTCTAATTTAACTCAAAATATGAGTTTCCTTTACCTAGAGTTTTGGTTAATTTTTAAAATTTTAGCTGAAATTGGTGGCTCTGAAGACATGGCTGGAGACAGCAAATAGGGTTTAAATTTGTATTTTGTCCTTTATTAGCTAAGTGACTTGAGCATATAACTTTCTCTAAACTTCAGTTTCCTCATCTGTAAAATGTAAATGATATTAAGATCAACCTATGAAGGGTAGGTCCGAAGGAAGATTGGGCAATCTATTTCTGTAGAGATACTGCCTTGGTAACCCAAGGAGAGGTCGCTATGAATCAGAAACAACTTGAAGGCCATGTGTTTGATTTTTTGGGGTATGTATGAAGGTTAGGAGTCATCCCTGCATGGCACAGTTGGTTAGGTTCTCAGCTGCTAACCACAGTTTGGTAGTTTGAACTCACCCAGTTGTGCCTGTGAAAAAATACCCGGCCAATATACTTCTGAAAGACCAAAGCCATGGAAAGTCCCATGAAACACAGTTTTACTGTAAAACACACGGGTCTCCATGAATTGGAATTGACTTGATGGCAACTGGAACTGGTTATGAAGGTTAACATGAGGAATAAATGATATAACGTTTAATAACATCCTTTCACTGTGAAATGTTAAGATGGGAGCTCTGGTAGTGTAGTGCCTAAAGCATTTGACTGCTAACCAGAAGGCTGGTGGTTCAAACCCACCAGCTACTCCTTGGAAGGAAGGTTGGGCAATCTACTTCCATAGTGATACTGCCTCAGAAACCCAAGGAGGGGTCACTAAGAGTTGGGTCCAACTTGATGGCACGTAACAACAAACATTAAGATACTCAAGGGGCATTTGCCATTATTCTTGCTGAGCACAGCAGCCTCAGAAGGGAGGCAGTATGTGCAGCTGTCCTCAAGACTCAAGTTATGTTCCTACTGGAATCCCCAATTTTGACCACTGCCTGCAGTGAAGACAAGTGTCTCTGAAATGTATTTTGTCCTGTTACCTCTGTTCCTCTAGTTCCAATGCAAGGATCAGGTATGTAACGGGAAACCTGCCAGACACATGTGTGAAACAAAACCACAGCTGCTCAGTTTTGAGATTCATGTTTTTCTCCCAACCTGGTGACAACTTATGCTACACCAAAGTGCCCATAACTGAATACAGAAAACCAAATAGAAAGGCAAATGTGTCAGTCAACAGTGTCAACTTTTCCCTATCTAATTTCTTCCAGGGACCAGTGATGTATTTGAACCAGGAGCTGGTAAAGTCACTAGTGGTGGGCAGCACAAAGAATAGGTAATCTGGTATCTGAGGCACTGATTAATTCACTTGTTAAAGCAACAGCTGAAAACACAACATAAAGCAAAAAACAGCCAACCCTGGTAAATAGCTAGATACAGACCCATGTGTGGATTGTGTAATTTTCTCTTTACAAAATACACAGAGCAGACAGCATTTCTCCAAACTGATCAAAGGAAATGTCAGCCTTTTGGTCAGAAAAAATGCAATTGCTGCATCCTCCCTGCTTTCTCAAAACAAAACTGTCCATTTTCTTTATTTCTTAAAAGGCCTGGAAGCTTTCCCAATTTTCTCAGCCAGAAATTTGCAAATGATGCAGACCACTTCAATGTAAAAAAAAATTACTTTCAAATATGAATATAAGGGATATAAGGGTGGATAGATGGGTGGACGGACTGAACTATTAAGTATATCTATGCAGGGGTGGGGAGCTCTGGTAGTGTAGTGCCTAAGGCATTTACTGCTAACCAGAAGACTGGCAGTGCAAACCCACCAGCCACTCCTCAAAAGGCAGATTGGGCAATCTACTTCCACAGCGATACCTCCTCAGAAACCCAAGGAGGGGCCCCTATGAGTTGGATCTGACTCGACGGCAGCGAGTTTGATTTGGGTTATGCAGGGGGGAGTGTGCCCAAGACCATGTATAGGGTTGGCAGACAATGTTTCTACAAGCGTATTGGTATGTACTGTAAGAATTCCCAGGTATATAGTAGAGCTGACAAAAGACAAGGTTATAGTCACTCCTTGGCCACAGCCAGCTATCCAGAGGGAGTGAGTAGTTGGACCTGTGGGCTCGGGACACAGTCACAGAGGACATCAATCTCAATTGACATAACATACTACACAAAACGTTGTTCCACCTCCTGCTTTGGTGAGTAGCGACTGGGATCTTAAAAGCTTGCAAGCTGCCATCTAGATGCAATGATGAGTCTCTCCTCATCCAGGGCAAATCAGAATGAAGAAAACCAAAGATTCATGGAAACAATTAGTCCTAGTGACTGGTACACCATGCATTCTGCAGCCTATATGACTATGAGACCAGAAAACTAGATAGTGCCTGGCTACCACTGCCAACCACTCAGAGAGGGATCTAAGTAGGAGATCCTGGATAGAGAGGGAGAACAATGTGGAACAAAACTCAGAATCATTTGAAAGAAAAAAGACCAGTTTTGCTGGTCTGATAGAGCCTGATGGAACCACTGAGACTATGTCCCCTAGCTGGCCTTCAGGTCTGGAATTGAACCCACATCTGTGGCTTCCAGCCAAACAAAAGATAGGCATATGAGGTGAACATTTACATTAGGTAGATACACTCCCTGGAGTGAACAATCATAGGAGAATAGAAGGGCTGTGTATGCACAGGGAGACAGCTCAGGGGCAGGAGTGCATGGAGGGATGGACATAGGGAAGAGGAAACCATGGGAAGGAAGTGGGAGGGAAGCTGTTGCATTGTGGTAAATTGCAGTCAATGTCATGAGACAAAGTGTATGTGAACTGCTGTATGGAAAGTGAATTTGCTCAGCAATTTTTTACCCAAATCACAATTTTAAAAAAAGAGAGAGAGAAATGAAAAAAAAAAAAAATTCACTTTACCATTATAAAAAGGGACTAAGTTAAAGCACTCAGCCTGAGTGCTCCAGCAGGAAAGCTGCCTTAGAGATGTCTCTCTGCCTTTCTGTATCTGCTTTGTAACAATTACATAGATAATTGATAAAGGGCTTAACCCAAGCTTACTAAATCAGCTTGATTTTATTTTACCAATGTAAGGTTAATCATTTACAAACTAATGGCTAATCAGGAAAACCCTTTCACCTCAAATCCTTGAGTATCTCAACAAGATTAAACTGAGGCTAGAGTCACAGCCAAACACTTGAGGGAGGAAGTTGCTGGGCCAACACAGGGAACATCAAGCTCAATGGGAAATAGCACAATATACAAAAACATGTGTTCTACAGTCTACTTTGGTAAAGTAGTAACTGGGGTCTTAAAAGCTTGTGAGTGGGCATCTAAGGTACAGCCATTGGTCTCTCCTTCAGAGCAAAAAAGAATGAAGAAAATCAAAGACTCATGGAAACAATTAGTCCAAAGGATGAATGGACCATAGGAATCTCAGCCTACACAACCATGATAGCACAAGAACTAGATGGTGCCTGGCTACCACTGTCAACCACTCTGAAAGGGATCAAAATTGGAGATTCTGGATAAAGTGTGTGGGGGGGGAAAAAAAACAGAAAAAAAAAAGACCAAGCTTATTGGTCTGATAGACAGGTAAGACCCCCAAGACAATGGCCCCCAGTCAACTTTTGGGCCTGGAATTGAACTCACTCCCTTGGTTTAACTCCCAGCCAAACAACAGACAGGCATAGGAGGTAAACAATGACACCCTTTAGAACAATCAACCTTTAAAGATCAGAAGGGTAGGATTTGTACATGGAGATAGCTCAGAAGGCAGGAATGCACAGGGAAGACATACAGAGGGAAAAGATAAGCACAGGGAGGAAGTAGGAAGAGTGCTGTTACATTGTGGGGATTGCAACCAATAGCATGAATAACGTGTGCATGAAATTTTGAATAGAAAACACATTTACTCAGTAAACTTTCAACCAAATCACAACAAAGAGTTTGAAAAAAATTCAGGCTAGATTTCCTCCAAAATGAATGGTTATGGAATATAAAAACACAATATATACAATGGTACAAAAAAAATGGAATATAAAGACACAATATATACAGTGGTACAAAAAAAAAAAAAAAAAAAACCTCGCTGCTGTCAAGTCGATTCGACTCATAGTGATCCCTCCTTGGGTTTCTGAGGTGGTATCTCTATGGAAGTAGATTGCCTAATCTTCCTTCTGAGGAGTGGCAGGTGGGTTTGAACTGCCAGCCTGCTGGTTAGCAGTCAAATGCCTTAGGTACTACACCACCAGTCCATATAAAAATTATCATCATGGGCAAATCCACTGCTATCCACTATGCAGTTCTTTTATTTTGGTTCATTTTTGTCTTTCTTGGTGTTTGAAGACTTTTAAAAAAATTATGTAACACAGTTTCTAGAAGGATCTTAAGAATCATCTAGAACCTTCTCTTCAACTTATGGAAGAAAAAAACAGTGCTCTCAAAGATTAAGCGCTCTGCCCAACACTGAATGTTAGTAAAGCTGGTCTGAAAACAGCCTTCTTTGGTGGCTATTTTCTCATTTCCTTAAGAAGTACTGCAAACTGGCTTATTTTGCAAAAGCATTGAGAATAAACATTGCTGGTTTCTTACTTGCTGTGAGTGAGTACAAATGCGTCCTACACAGAAGTCAGGGTGTTGGATTCAGTTCCCCAGTCCAAGGTGGCAGACAATCTCTGACAGTATTTCCTCACCTCTACTCCAGAAACAAAGCGAGGGGAGGGAAGACCATCAGCTTAGACGCTGCTCACCGGACTTCATCTTCCCAGTGGTTGCTCCATTTTCTTTGTGTACAGAAGAAATGGATGAATGTGTTTGGACGTGGGCTAAATCTCTGAAAAGCAGTTATCAGGGCTGCATCAGAAAACTGAGAAGCTAACAATAATGGTGAATAAGGGGGAAAATGGGCTTGTAGCCAATCTGAAAAATCAGTATTTCTTGGTCATAACAGGAAAACTAATTCAATACCATGGACATCTGGTTGCTTGTGTCTTAACTGAATCACTCAGGTATTCTTTTTTTTTTCCTCTGCTACTAATAACTGAAGTTTAATGGGATTTTAACATTTCCAGCAAGGTGGTACACATCCCTAGGTCTCACAGAAGAGGTAATTGACCAAGATTGTATTAAACCATCATTACGGGAAATGCTTTAGGTCCCAGAAGAAATGTTACCAGTGCTTCCAAATTGGAATGCTCTTCCTTCCTTTGTCTCCAAGGTGATTTGCCAATAAACTAACATGTCGAGAAAATGTCTCTAACACATGATTAAACACGATTCAATCTGATTAAATGCTTATTTAAGGTCACATTTATCTCTGCTTGACTTTTATTATCTCCTTTTTGACCTAGTTGTCTCTTTAATTTTCTTCCTGTACATGTCTGCCTTGGAAGAATTCCTTAAGACACAAAATATTCCTGTTCATTGTAAGCTCACTTTAAGGCTGACCTCCTCCAAGAAAACCAACAATCGTTTGACCGTGTCTAAAAAGAAGGAAAAAAAACAGAAAGGAAAGAAATAAAAAAAGAACCCTCCTATGCCTGCTATTCATTTAAAACATAAGATAAAATAAAAATCCAATTAAATAAATTATTTCATCAGCCTAAAAGAAACTGACTTCCTAAGACTTCTAGGGCATAGGTCAACATCTTTGAAAATTTCTCTGTATTACTTAGAATATCATGTCTCGTAAGGAAAATCTTAGACAGGTATCTACTTCATTAAAATTCTTGGATTTTACATTGCAATTAAATTTTCATGAAAAAAACAAAAATAATCTAACTCATTGTTAAGCTTTAAAAGAGAAGACCCCTGTGACCTTTCCAATTCCAGTTGTTTGATTTAAATCATTTTCAGCCTCTGGGATGAAGTCAGAAGCCTTCCTTAGGAACTTTTCCCCAGGCGTCTGTGGGGAGCCTGTCTCAATGTGTCTGGCCTTATTATGAAACGCCAAAGAGAGGGGACACAACAGTTTTGCTCATTGCCGGTACAGTTCTTCTGATGGATGTAGATTTTATCTTCTCTAATTGAGGGCATTTCCATGTGTTCCAGCTTTGGGGGAGGATCTATGACCTCAATATAACTGTATTAATGAATCAGTTCCAGGCAGAAGGGACACAGTCTGTTCATGACAAAAAAGGAGCAGCTCTAAGATTTGTTAGGAACTAATGAGCAAACTGGGAGAATACTTGTAAGTACTATGCTTGCCATAAATAGCAACAGCAAGAGAACAGTTCAAAACTTCACACCATGGGCAAGTAGCCTTCCTCCCCCAGCCCTTCCATTTGAGCCCAGCAGAGGTTAACGTGATTAACCGATCTTTGGTGGCTTCTGCCAGCAAGTAAGATGCCAACCTCATTCCTGTTCCTGACAGGCTGATTATTCAGAGGAGAAGAGTAATTGCAAAAAATGTCCATGCTACCTTGGCTCGTCAAGGAGGCTTGCTGAAAATGAGCCAGATCTTGCCAGGTAAGAGAGATTCTGGAGTGAAATTAGTGGATCTAAGATTCTATGCTGCCATTTAGGGCACATCTTCTTAATTGACTTGGACCAACTTGCACTTTTCACTTGAATACTCCTTTGTTTCCAGCGGTATACTTCAAATCCTCTTCCAGGAAATCTTTGCTTGACACTACATGGGCTCCGAGGCCACCATTATATTGCTTTCCTTAGAAGACATGATGTTTCCATGTTAATTAGCACATCTTTCACTTCGTTTCCTTAAGTGTCTTTGTGTCCATTTTGTGTGTCTTTCCTGTGTTGCACAGCCCCACCTACTGCTGGGTTATCCTCAACACAGCAGGAAGCTGTGATCACATTCCTGAAGAAGGCAGAGTGCGTTCACTGAGTAACAGAATTAGCTCTGATCCTGTCATCTGTACGCACCCCTTACCTTTCTAATTCTGTCTCGCTTCATCCCTGCATGGACAACGTTCCTATCTTGAGGTCCAGAATCTGCCTTTCCTTATAGTCTTTTCAATGCCATACAGCTTTCCCTGATCCCTTTCAACTGATAGGTAGGACCCAATTCCCCTTCTGATTGGATGGCACACTGCCTATTACAACAGAGAGTTCTGTGAATACGACAATCAAAGGCTGGGTGTGAAGTCAGAAAAACTTGGGTTTAAGTCTTGCTTCTCTCATTTAACCTTGGGCAAATAACATAAAACCTTGGGACCTCAGATTCCTCATTGTAAAATGGAGACACTCATAATGACTGCAGATGTTTCAAGGATTAAATAAAAGTAGTTCTACAAAATAGCTACCAAAGTTTGTGACATGCAGGAGGTTCTCAACACACATTCCTTTTCTTATATTATTTCTACTAGACTGTAAGTTCTTCAAGGTAAGTATCCAAAACCCACATCAAACCCACTGTTACCAAGTCGATTCTGACTCACAGCAACCCCCATACGGTTTCTAAGGCTGTAAATCTTTATGGAAGTAGACTGCCCATCTTCCTCCTGTGGAGCAGCTGGCAGATTTGAATCACTGGCATTCCAGTTAGTAGCCAAATGCCTTACTCAATGCACTGCCAGAGATGCTTAAGGTAAGTATATGGTCTCATAAATCTTTGCAGCATGGAACAAATCCCAAAACATTTAGAGTTCTGCTAAGGGGTGTTAATTTCTACAACATACTCTACCTAAGAAATAATTTGCATAACAGAGTCAAGAGAGTAAAGTGTCCCTTGGAACAAGAAGATATAGTGGTGACATTATGCACCATCGCCCTTTCATAGAACAGCTTGCAAAAAGCAAGGGTGGCCTTTCGCTGACATGGACAAGGAGGAAAGTCAAGCTTGGCTTAGTAGTTTGGATTTCAGAATCTTAGGTCTGTAAGTGTTTGACTCTATCTCTGCCATCTACCAGCTGTTTGAGTTTGGACAAGTTCAGAAACCTTGGGAAACCTCATTTTTCTCATC
The DNA here is from genome assembly GCF_000298275.1 of Orycteropus afer afer. Lineage (NCBI taxonomy): Eukaryota > Metazoa > Chordata > Mammalia > Tubulidentata > Orycteropodidae > Orycteropus > Orycteropus afer. The sequence continues at coordinate 1,169,282 of NW_006921669.1, forward strand.
TATAAAGTGTAAATAAGAAGATTACCATGTGATGATTAAATCTGATAAACTCATATAAAGAGCTAAACAAAAAAAAATTTGCCAAAAAAAAAAAAACCCCACAAGAATCCCTACCAACACAGGGAATTACCAAATAATTGCCAAAATCATTTCTCCAGTATATAATTTCCTATCTGGAACTGCATTCATTCTAACTCAAAACTTACTGGCATTAAGTCATTTCTGACTTATAGTGACCTCCTTTGGGTTTCTGAGGCTGTAAATCTTGACAGAAGTAGATCGCCCAGTCTTCCTTCCATGGAGCAGCTGGTGGGTTTGAACCACTGACCTTCTGGTTAGCAGTCAAGTGCCTTATCCACTACACCACCAGAGCTCCCTTAAACCTAAAGGTAGAGTATATTTCCTCCAGTTTCCATGCTCTATACTGCAGATGCATACTATTGGATAACATTAGTTCTCTGGCATTTCTCCTGCTTCTCCATAGTAATTACCCTAGGCTGGTCCGAGAGTCCCATAGGATGTCCTGGGACTCCCAGGTTGTACCACTATTTAAAATGAACATCTTGGAGAAGGAATACATTTCAATACTGAAAACTGTTAATAAGATGGTTGCCTGAAAACACATATAAGCAGTCCTCGGGTTATGAACAAGATCCATTCCTATGTCTTCAAGAATTTGTAGGTAAGGCGAACCAGGTACAATCATTCCTTATTTAGCCTTACTTAGTGAAAGAAAGAGGCTCAACACCTTTTCAATGATTTAAAAGTTGCACATGCAGGTGATTCCAATCAAGAATTTATTGCAAGTAGGGGGCAGTTCAATCATATAGAAGTGAAGGCAAATTTACATAACATGAAAGGACAAGTAGGACTTGTTCATAAACCAGAGATAACCCATGACTGCCTGTGAAACGCACTGAAAGCCCCTTTTAAACCAATAAACTATTTTCAAGTAAGGATGCTCTTACAGTTTCCAGCATGAATTCATACAAATATCAAGACAGTATCAAGAGTTTTGGTTCCGACTCCAGAAGCAAAGCTCACGTCCTGTTGCAGCAGGCTCCTTCAGCTACTGACAGCTGACTCGGTGAAATTGTTCTGAAGTACCACATGCATGATAATAGCTGTCTAGATACAGCAAATAGATATAAGCAAATGAATGGGCTTGGAACTGTCTGCTGTCATTCATTTAAAAGAGCATCTCTCAAAGGCTGACTACCTTTGTTCAAAAATAAATTTAAGTAGAATTTAGTTGTCGTGGGACAGAAGAACATGGAATAAATCAGTCAGGCTCAAGCAAGAGCTGCCAGTTTCCTTCAACATTAAGAGACATACAATGATTAGGCTCAATTGCTCACTGGCACAAAAAAAAAAAAAAGGAGGGAGGGAAAAGAACAGGGTACAAATAATTGTGTTATCAAAAGCTCCACACAAGCCTGAACAATAACACAAGTGCCTTTGTTCCATAGGGAGAAAACAGGTGGAGATGATTTAACTTATTAAGAAAATGCTTCACAAGAACACAATTTATGTTCTTACATTTTATCCACTTTTCCCAACTCACCATTTACTTTGAAAATGGGAGGGTGTACGTGTCATCTTACATTCAAGAGATTGTCTGAACAAATGCCTTCAAAGGAAGATCTTCACGACTTTTCCAATGCTCTTCTAATTCTCCTTTCTCACTGCCCCTCATAACCTCTCTGAGGGCTAGGCTGAAATCTCTTTTCTTACTGATTTTAGTTTGCCCTCAGTCAAAGATTGCTATTATTGGGTTCTACATGGGAGAATACTGATGATTTTCTTGAGTTCACAAAAGCTTTGCCCAGCTCAAGTGCGAGTTACGTGGGTGTTGATGTAGGTTTATTTATTGGAGATGGAATTATGTTGTTCTGCGTGACAAAGAAGATCCCATTCCTTATACAACTAAAGAAGACTTGATGACATCTTCAGATATGTCCAAGTGTTCCATATATTGTAGAGAAAAGGACCAAGCCATCAGGGAGGAAGTGGTAAGCTTCACATGCAGGAAAGGCTTATCAACTGGAAAGAACCACTGTTGTACTGTCGTGGGTATGACATTTCACTATGAGTCAGAGAACTCACATTCTCAGGGGAACTACCTATGATATCAAAAAAATTTTTGAGACCCATAGGTTTTGTTTTAACTTTCATTGTGGTAAAAACATACACAGGACAACATCTGCCAACATAACAACTTCCACATTTACAGCTCAGGGACAGTGATGACATATTTCATGTTGTGCCATTATTGCTATGCTTTTCCAAAATATTCCACCACCATCAGCATAAACTCAGTACCCTGCAAACTAAAGCTTCCCCATTCTCCCCTCCCTCCTACCCCTGGTAACCACTAACAGTCTTTGGTGTGTGTGTGTGTGTGTGTGTACTTTGCTTTTTTTTTTAAAAAAAAAAAAAAAAAGTATCTAAGAATTTAGCCTCCCCTCTGCTCCTATCCCTGGTAACCAACAAAGAAATTACCTGCTATGTATAAACCTTTCCTTGACTTCTTAAATTAATTGACTACTAATACAATATGTCCTTCTGTGATTGACTTATTTCACCTCCAAGTTCATCCATGTTATGTGGTGTTTTGTAGATTCTACATTATTCTTTAGGGCTGCATAGTATTACATTGTGTGCATGTACCAGTTAGTTTACCCATTCCTTTGTTGATGGGCACTTAGGTTGTTTCCATCTCTTTGTAATTGTAAATAGTGCTGTGATGAACATGGGTGTGCATATATCTGTTCGTGTCCTGCCTCTCACGTCTTTAGGAGATATACCTAGTAATGAGATTACTGAATCAAATGGTATTTCTATTTCCATCTTCTTAAGGAATCACCATACTGATTTCCATGGTGGTGGCATCATTTTACAGTCCCATCAGCAGTGTATGAGAGTCCCAATCTCTCCATGATGTCATGAAAACTGCCTGTCATTTTCTTGTCATTTGCAAGGAAATCTGGGAAACCTCACCACTCAAGGTCCCCTAGGCCAAAGAAAATTGTTCAAAATAACTAAGACTCTTTGACTTATGGCTTTTATCTTCTGAAGGAACCAGGTGACACTGGGCTAGAGGCACAATCTGCATGGCAGTGAAAAGTCATTAATTCTGCAAATCAAGTCTGATGTTTCTAATATTTAAAAAAATGAAAATATTAACTATTCTTAAAGCAGTGATGGTGGCTAAATAATTTGGAGAGGTAAATTTGGTTAATCTAAGTTCTCCCCAAATCTACCCAGAGAAGCCAAAGCCAAGACCAATTAAGAGTTACAAGAGGAATTCAAGCCCATAACAATGGCCTTACATAGCTGAAAGAAGGTTCCCTATAGCACACAGGCAGTGACCAAACCCACTGCCATCAAGTTGATTCCAACTCACAGCGACCCTCTTGGACAGAGTAGAAATAACCCATAGGGTTCTCAGGGCTGTAAATCTTTATAAAAGTAAACTGCCTCACATTTCTCTTGCAGAGCAGCTGATTAGTTTGAACCAACAACCTTTTGGTTAGCAGCTTAATGGTTTAATCACTGTACCACCAGAGCTCCTCAGGCAATGGCAGGAGCACAGAAATACAAAAGTCTTAAGATTTAGGACCACTCTGATATTGCCTTAGCCCTTCTGCTCCCAAGGCTTTTTGTACCTCACACCACTAGAAGAAGAACCAATTTCTCTATGGACTATGAGCCCCCGAGTTCTCCTTCTAAAAGAAAATTATTTTGGTAATCCTGAAAGGACAAGACTCTGAACCACTTTTCAATGACTCCGTGGTACAAACCTCATAGGTAGATTCCTAGTCTCTGTGTACTCTTCTCCTCTCCCCACACTACCTGTCTTTAGTTCTCAGCTACCTGTGTTGCTTTGGGCTCCTTATTTTGTTTGTTTGTTGCTGTTGCTGTTTATGTTGGGTTCACCCAATTATTAATGCTATGCCCTCCTTATCCAAGTCTCTAAGATTTTTTATATCACAATTCTGCCTTATTCTATGACTCAATTCCAGCTCCTCTAACTGTGACCTCCCTCGCCTATAACTAATCTATCAAGGGCAGAGGCTCCCTTAAGAACTGCTGCTCTTCACTGGCTGGCTGCAGCCCCTCAACTTGGATGTTGAGAGACCCTGGAAGAAAGATCTATGGGGATTTTGTTATTTAAAATAATTCTAGGTAAAGTCCTCTATTTTCTCTCTCTCTCCCTCTCGCCCTCTCTCCCTCTCTCTCTCATCATTCCCACCTCTCACCCATGCCTCCTAACCATGAAGTCAAGTTCCTACTAACTCCGAGAAATCCCATTACTTACTCCTACTTCCAAGCCTTTCTCCCTTGCTAGAAAACGTCACATTTCCTATCCAAACCCACTTATCCTTTAACATTCAGTGTGAATCCCACTGTGTTCCTCAAAACACTATGCCATCCTCCCTGCTCGTAACTCCTGTACGATGTGTTCATTTACACAACATGACATTTAACTTTTAAATTATTTCACCTGGTCTACAGAGTTGTAGACTCAAGCTCCTTAAAATGAGTTATTCTCTGTGCTATTTATATTTTGTGTCTACCATGGTGCCTCACCATCTTTAGCACACAGACAGCAAACAACAAATACTTGTTGCCAGATTGATAATTCACTCACAGCTGGGCGAACGCTTATCTCCTTACATCAATGAAATAAAGGGCTTGCTAAGCAAACTAATACTGTAAACATAGAGAGTTTGGCCTACTTTAAAGTGAAAATCAACACCCTATTTTCAGCAGCACTTCCGTGGCTGCCTCCATTCAAAGAATCAATGTGCTGATTGTGACTATTGTCTGTTTGTTAAATGCATTAAGAAGATTCACTAAGATTACCATCTTCAACAGCTTTGGTGTTACTCTCCCTGTGTGACCACATGCCTGCCATTATTGTCTCTCTCCCACATAGTTTAAGAATAAAAGCAAGAAAAGTGAGTCCCTGTACAGCTGAGCCTCAGCACACACATAGACACACATTATGTCTTTGCTTTGGAACAGTAGTCATGCTTTTGCAAGAGTGTTCATAGAGGAGATCACTGCTACCTCACTCCCATCAGGAATATAAGATGTCTGGGAAGGAGTTAGCAATCTAGACTCTGTAAAGGACTTTGAGGGAAGAATCCTTCAATGCAGCCCCTGGTGCCTTTCTTACATACTTCTCTTTGTCTCTTTCCACTGTCCTAGGGTGCAGCTGTGTGATTTCTGACATGTGCATACAACCACAGCTTTTGGAAATGACTAACAAGAAGACTAGGAATGAAGTAATTGTGCAAACCCAAAAACCTTTAGCCATATCCTTGAAAGGAATGGAAATCCTAAATAAATCCCCCTCTTTCAAGATCAGTAACTAAGTTTCTTCTCCCCTCTTTTTAGGCCTCTCTAACAAACAGCCATCTTTCCCACTAAGTGTGAAAGGGCTGCCAAAAGAAATAACAGTATTCAGAACTACAGATTTCAACAACCTATGCTACAAGAAGCTCTGATGGTGCAGTGCCTAAGGCATTTGACTGCTCACTAAAAGGCTGGCGGTTCAAGCCCACCAGTCACTCTACGGAAGGCAGACTGGGCAATTTACTTCCATAAAGATTCACAGCCTGGAAAACCTAAAGTGGGTTGCTGTGAGTTGGAATTGACTCACGACTTGATGGCAGTGAGTTTGTTTTTTTGGTTTTGCTACAAGTTGCTAAAACTACGTGTCACTGAGTTTCTTCTCCTTAAATGCTATTTTAGTCTCAGTAATCAGAGACAATAATGAAGTGAGAGGGTCTTACTGGACCTGAGCACAGTAACATATTCTCACTCTAAGATGGGGGAGGAAAGGGGTAGATGTAAAGAAGGGAGAAAAGAAATATGGGTAAAATGACTCCATAAAGCAATGACCATCATTTCATTAAAAATATTTACAACCTTAATCAAGTCATATGATCAGCCTTCCCTTCCCCCACCTGCAACTAGAGAGAATTATTTACAATTTCCATTCAATCATTCCACAGAAGTTTAAAGTAGTTAGATGACAATATGAAGGGTGGGGCAGAGTGGAAGAGGGAGAAGTAGGCAGAGGTTAGGCCACGTTTGCTCACAAAACAGGGAGCCCCATAGGATTTTAAAAATGACAAAATCAAATCTGATCAGCGGTATGCCTTGGACCATCAGTTGAATGACTGTAGTAGCTTTGCCTAAGATAAGAACACACAGCAAATGGCTAATCTGAAGGAGGGAGTGTTCCTTTGGAAATCACTCTCGTGCAATTCCACATGTAATTATGTACAAATCTACCTTTCCCCTAAGAGCCACATGGGCCAAATCCATGTCCTTTTTCCCATGGTACACCATGCTGAGCACAGTGCCTAACACACAGTAGATGAGCCCTGGATTTAAATGGCCAAAAAAGAGAAGTTATGAGAAAGAACCATTACACAATGACTGATAAGTTTTAGATATGTTACCTTTTATTTGGGAAAAAAAGTAAGGACATCAGCTTCCTGCAACCACAGTTACCTGTGTTCTAGACATTGTCACAATTGGAAGAATAGAGGTCTTATTCAGGTATGAGCCTCACTCCTGCATGAGAATATGAGTTCCAGAAGGCTCCGGAATCTATCTTGTCACCCCCCAGGGCATCTGAAACAGTGCTTTGTACATCTGTCATCGAGTCGACTCCAGCTCATGGAGGCCCCACGTGTGTCTGGGTAGAACTGTGCTCCACAGAGTTTTCAAGGGCTGATTTTCCGGAAACAGATTACTAGGCATTTCTTCCGAGGCACCTGTGCAAGGAATCCAACATGCAGTCTTTCTGTGAGTAGCCAAGCACATTAACTGTTTGGTCCACTCAGGGACTCTGCTTTGTACACAGTAGGTGAAAAACTGAATGCACTAAAGTGTAATAACGATGGTCTATATCCTTTTCACGTAAGCACTCAAGACGCTGAAGTCTCATACACACAGATCTGGGCTCCCTTTAACAAACGAAAAGATACCCAGACAATAGTGTAACCAAGAACCAGCTTAATTACATGGAATGAAAATAGGTCACTGGACAATTCATGAAAGAGCAATGATTTGACTGCCTTCCCCACCCATCACCTGCCAATCCAGAAGGGTGTTCACTATAGAAGTCATGACACAGAACATCCATTAGGAGATTCCTAATAGCTCCAAGTATATCAGATCAACACTGCTACTGCCTACAAGGCAACTATTCTCAACAGTTTTCTAGAAAACAGAGAAAATGACAGTGAAATGACATAGATTATGCATCCGGGGCACTACCTAGCAGATAGCAGTCCCACAATAAGTGATAGCCACTGCTGCATCTCTGTTTCTTTTACAAGAAGTTTTAAAACCATTGTCCTTAAAAAAAAAAAAAGATCCCAAGTGATTTTTAGAATCAGAAACCAGCAGATAGATTAGACAAGCAACAAAAAGCAACGAAGAAAGAGTGTAGACACTACATATGGTTGTTATAGCAACTAAAAGCATACCCTGAGCTCCTCCTTCCTTCCTACCCCTCTCCACGATCCTGTTTTCATATAAATAACCTCTGGTTCCTCTTTTAAGTTGTTCATCAGGATGAAAGCAAACTATGGCCTGTGATTAGCAGTAAAGACTCTGCAGACCTAGGGGAATACAATAAAAGAAACAAAAAAGGGATAAGAAGACAAGATGGCTTAAAATCCAGGAGGCGGCATCCGGCAATCCATTTATGCAAAACTTATAGGAGCATTTTTCATCAAAGACATCCCACCAGAGTGACTTGGAAACCCATATGCAAGGGGGATCTGTTGAAATTGAGTGATCTGTTGAAATCTTAACAAGCAAAGGGAGTGAGGGAATGAAGCACAAACAATAAATCTTTATTTTCTGATCCAAACTATGGTTATACACATCCTGCAATGAAAACAAAATGCATCAAGTTCAGAATGCATGCCATCAAAGCTTGAAAGCAGTGAGTTTTGCTAGATAAATTTGGGGCAATAATTGTCAACATTGGGTGCATACAAAATATACTTCAGCATCAGGCTCTGTGATCATAACCAGAAAATCTTTGGAGAATCATCAATGTTAGTCCGAAGGGGCCTTGAAGACCTCCAAGTCAGAGTGCAAATGAGGATCAGAGGGAAAAAATGACTTCTCCAAGTCACAGGTGGTAAGTCAAAGGACTGAGTTAGTAACGACATCCAACATTACAAGACACTTAACCCAGTTGCTGACAAGGTGATTCTGACTCACGGCGACTCCATGTGTCATAGTAAAACTGTATCCCACAGGGCTTTTAAGGGATTATTTTTCGGAAGCAGACTGCCAGGCCTTGCTTCAAGGTGCCTCTGAGAGGACTTCAAGTGCTGGGGACATTCTGAGGCCTGCCCAATGACTGCTCGTGGGGCTGGCCATTCTTGCTCTATAGGGGTTCTTCAAACCACCCTCCTTCCTGTCCTGGACACTTC
>NW_006921669.1:1178428-1179698 GCF_000298275.1 Orycteropus afer afer
GGCACACAACAACAACAACATGATACCGGAAGCTATGCCACCAGTATTTCAAGCATCACCAGGGTTAGCCAGCATGGACAGGTTTCAGCTGGAGCTTTCAGACTAAGACAGACTAGGAAGAAAGCCTGGTGGTGAACTTTTGTTGGAGATTAGCCAACAAAAACCCCACTGATCCCAAGAGAATGTTGTCTGATACAATGTGGGAAGATGAGTCCCCTGGGCTGAAAGGCACTCAAAATACACAGCAGTCACAGCAATGGACCAGAGCACACCAACGGCACTGAAGGCAGCACAGGACCAGGCAATGGTTTATTCTACAGAGCACTGCCATGTAGCAGAGCAGACAATGGCAACTAACAATCTGTTTCTTGACATGGATGCTGGCAATGCAATATATTCACTACGTGAAAATGCATCACTTGCGACTTGTGTAAGTTTCCACATGTATGTTACACTTTAATAACTTTATCAATTAAAAATAAACAATACTGCTCTTTATTTCCTATCTTCCTCTATTCACTAATCTCTGCACTCCAGGAGGGCAAGGGCCATGTGTATCCTGTTCATTACAGGACTTCTAGCACCTACTATTTATCTTCCTGGAATATAAAAAGCACTCTATATGTTTTTGCCAAATGAGTTATTGAATGGCTGGATGATGCTTCCTTTCTATCACTCTTAACACCACAGTAATTAAAGCCATGACCATCTCTCTCACATCATGATTTCTGCAAATGTAATTTCTCTGAGGGCAAGCGTTGAATTTACTTTGTTACTACTGGAATCCCATCCCTTTTTCCTAATATGGTGTTTGGTACATACTAGATGCTCAAGTAATTTTTATTTTTTTAAATAAAAGAATGAATGCTTTACCTTCCAAATGATCTCTTCATTCATTCACTCATCCCATCCTTTCTGAACCTCATGCCTGACTATTCTTTCTTAATTTATATTTTACCATGTTTGAAATTTTATTAAAGTGGTGACTTTAATGTGATTTTCCTTAGGTCACTCTTCCCTTGGAATATTTATTGGATCCCTAATGCTCTTAAGAGAAACACAATCCTTGGTGTCCAGGATCCAAAGCATCCTTGAAGGTTTCTTTTTCATTAACGTTTGTTGGAATCTATCTGTACCAAGGGAATATGTTGATTTGCACTACCTTTCTACATGCTGCTTTCCTCGTCCAACCTTTTCCTACTTGCTCCACCTTCCTGAGCATATTTGCTTGTAAATCCCTCTGTAGCCAATGGTGCAGAACACTGACCTG
>NW_006921669.1:1180293-1208694 GCF_000298275.1 Orycteropus afer afer
CAACACATGCAGAGTACATCTCAGACTTATAGGAGACTTTCAGTTTAAGCCAAAGAACACATTTTGAGCACCAAATATGTGCCTGGCTCCTAGTAAGTGGAAACCTCAGTGCCTCTCTCTGCTTCTTGACCTCTGCTGGACCTTTACTCTAGACTGACCCTCATGAGGATACTGCAACAGGAGTTCATTACTCCTAGATTTGGTACTAGGAGAAAAGTGTGTTCCTTTCCAAGGCTTTCCATTCTTTTCCCTTCTCTAGCCACACAAGATGGAGCTTTGTCTGAGAGAGAAATTCCTCAGGTGCCAAGCACATGAGGGTAAACAAAATCCATCTCTCCTGGCAAAATTTCTCCAATCTAATTTGTGTAATTACCTATCTCCCTAATGATGTGCTTGTTTACAGATTAAAGCTATGAATCTAAGCACAGAAATAAGATTAAATCTGATGAATTAAATTCCCATTTGCTTAAATCATCTAGGTATTTCTTTCCTTAAAAAGAAATTCTAGGTAGCAAGGAGGACATTGAAGTCACTGGTTTTGGAAAGACACACACAAACACAATTTTTAAAATTAGAAACCAAGCCAGTAACAGGCAAAGATACGTACTTAGTTTTACCCTTGTGGAAGGAAGACTAGATTATTTGGAAAGTAGGAAAAAAATAAAACAAGCCAAATCAAAACACAATTTCCATTCTTATTTATCCTTCTAAAAATCTTTCCAAATGAAGTAAGGACACTGCCACCTTGAACCTAAGGTCTTGCCCTGCAATTGATTGGTGACTTCCGAAGGGACACGAAGAAGGGCAAAGAAAGGAGAGGAAGAGGATGAGAAAAGGAAAGATGGAACTAAGAATAGTGGGGAAACTCTTAAAGGTACACTCAGGTTCTCACACACATAATCAAGGATTGGAGGTTAGTGAACTCTGCACACATGGCATGGTTTCATCACCAAATGAATTGTGTGATGCTCTCTATACTCCAGAAAACAAAATGTAACCTACCCATGATGACCAACCTACATAGGATCTTTCTTGAACTACTTCTAGTGATCATATAAGCCTTCCTGAGAATCACAGAGTCACCAAAACATATGGTTAGTAATAATAACCAGCAACCAGTTCCTGTCAGTAATAATGACCAGCCAATCATTGCCAGTAATAACAACTCAATGACCAGTTGTCACTGAGTCAGTTTTGACTCATGCTGTTCCCATGGGTGTCAGAGTAGAACTGTGCTCTAGAGAGTTTTCAGTGGCTGATTTTTCAGAAGCAGAGCACCAGGTCTTCCGGCTGAGGCACCTCTGGGTGGACTCCAACCTCTAACTCTTCGGTTAGCAGCCAAGTGTGTTAACACTTTGCACCACTAAGGAATCGACTTGACAGCAACTGGTTAACCAAGATGACAGTTAATAATAAGAGTTGCCAGGCATTCAGAAACACTACCCACTAAATGCTTCACATACACTCTCTGTACAACACCCTGTGGGGTTGCCAGTCCATTTTACATTTGACAAAATTAAGGTCTAATGCATTTAAGTAGTTTGTTAGAAGTCACATGGTTGGTATGAAGTGGAGCCAAGACTCCAACCCAGGTGGCAGGATTCTCTCCTTCCACGTGAAAGACCCAAGTTCAGTTCCAGGCCAATGTACTTCATGTACAGTTAAGAGTGGAGGCTTACGTGCTGCTCAGATCCTGAACAGGTTGCATCAGAGCTACCTGCCAAAGGCACACCAGGAAGACAGGCCTAGTAACTGACTTCCAAAAATAAGCTGATGAAAACCTATGGAACACAACTGTCTGATCCCATTGTCCATGAGGTTGCCATGTACTAGGAGCCAACTAGACAGCAGCTAATGACAACGACAACAGAGCCTCCCTTAACTATCCATCCTACTCTTTCACACGACCTAAGATGGCACTGACGCAACACTCAGATGAAACCCAGTAATCAATCTCAAGCCCACTCTCATTCATATTCTTCATGTGCCTAGCATTCAGACGTAAGTGTCTATCTATGTTTATCTGAACATATACTAAATACTTCAAGCCTGAGTGACTGAAATTTCCTAGCAAAATCTGTATAATTAGGTTTACCACAAACATCACAATTATTTCAAACTTATCAATTCCAGCAACACAGAGTTTCTTTCAAAGAAGTCTTTAAAAAGTGTGCTTTGTTAAAAGCTGCTAGAATTCTAACTTCTAATTTCATGACATATGCAGTTTTACTGTCAGCAATAATTCCACACTACCATTTTTGTGGTTTGCTTTTTTCTGATTTTACTTCTAAGTGTCGAGTTTTCAAATAAATGAACAAATATTTGTTCTTATTGGACCATGCTGTCATAGACAGAGCTAACGCTCGGAATGTTCCCAGAGAATGCCTATAACGCTGCTTTTTAAGTGAAATGCATTCTTCAAGCTGCCTTCAATAGAAAACTCTGAGTTTTGGATTAGCATACAGGAATACAAATGCAAACCTGATGATGGCCAGCTGTTTTACCAACGCTTCTGATAAGAAAAAGCTCTGGTTGTGATGTGGTTAAAGCATTGCACTGCTAACAAAGAGGTCAGCAGTTCAAATGCACCAGTCACTTCACAGGACAAAGATGAGGCAGTCTGCTTCCATAAAGATTTACAGCCTAGGAACCCCACAGGGGCAGTTCTATTCTGTCCTATAAGGTCGCTATGAGTCAGAATCGCCTCAGTGGCAGTGGATTTGGTTTTGGTTTGTGATAAGAAGCTCACACACACTCATACACACACACACACACACTTGTACCAAATTGTTTTCAAGACATCTATAGCTGCTTCAAGGAGCCCTGGTGGTGCAGTGGTTAAATGCTGGACTGCTCACTGAAAGGACTATAATTCTAACCCGTCAGCTGCTCTGTGGCAAAGAGATGTGGCAATCTGCTTCTGTAAAGATTACAGCCTTGGAAACCCCATGAGGCAGTTCTGCTCAGTCCTATAGGGTCACTGTGAGTCAGAATTGCCTGACAGCAAAGGGTAAAAGCATGGGTATCACAGCTTTCTCCCAACAAGGTCTCTCACTATCTCAACGTCTAGCATACACAGAACTGAAACTGAACTGGGTATGGTGCAAAGTATTTTTCATACACGGTCCCAGGCAATATTCAGGTTAAACCTTCTGTTGTTAGTTGCCATGCTGGCGATTCTGGCTCATGGAAACCCTGTATGTGTCAGAGTAGAACTCCACGGGGTTTTCAAGACTGTGACCTTGCAGAAGCAGGTTGCCAGCCCTTACTGTTGAGGTACCTGCAATACTAGCTTCATTTTGCTGAAATTAAATGACAGCCAATGTGGCCCAACCGGCAGAACCAAGGATTCAAGTCTAGTTTTTACTACGATATTATGCTGCCACTGTTTTTAACTTTATAAAGACCAAGGCCACCTGCACTCTGAAATTCCAACATATTTAGTTCAGTCTCTACAGTCCCCAGGTTTCTCATCTGTAAAATGAGGGCACTGGAGAGAATGACCTCAGAGATCTTTCTGCGTTGTAAGGGATCCAACAGTTAACAACACTCTATTGACAGAATCAGACTGGTGGAAAAGCAAAGAATGAAGTATCTGGCAAAATCCCATGTGCACTCAAATGGAGTTCCCGAGACTCTGTACTAACTTTCCATTTAGGCACAGTTTTATCTTGGTCACTTTTCCAGAGATGGACATGATGCAGGGGGGTGAGGAGGGAGTGCACATACATGATTTGACATAGAAACAAATTAAAATTATTACTGCCTCCTCCAGGTAAAAATAAAAACACTACTGATTCCTCCCAGGGCCAATAGTTAACACACTGTCACTATTCTCCAAACTGGAACAAGCTGAGAAAGTAGTACGCAGTGTGTCCAATAGGGATTACTGGACCATTTTTCAAGAAGGTGGTACTTACGTAATGCAGACTTGCTTTGGGGCAGAGCTCAGATCATTGACTCAAAAAGGTTCCTGGTCCTTTATTATGCAAGGAGTTATTATTACTGTTCTTGTCTGTGCTGCACACAGAAGTCCTAGGCAGTATGTGGAGTGGCACCAGACGTGGGGCAGAGGAATCCCTTGGGTTCCTAGTTAAGGGCCTAATTGGGTCTATTTTAAAGGCTGGCTGCAGCAAAGGGGAGTTTTTGCCTTTGATCATGACTCCCCCCAGATGCCTGGCTTTGTGCTGAATGCAGGAGCCTGCCCGGCACAGTCCCAGCAGTGCTTCTGCACTGAGGGAACTCTGCTGAGGCAGCAGGGTCATGTTCTGTCTCCTGCGAAATCCCTCAACTTCCCCAAATACAGCACAATCTGAAGCACTAGTGCTCCCCTCCTTTCAGTAGCCCCAATATTTCTCCCCTGCCCTGCAACACTATGGGGAAAATAGTTCTGGGCAACCTAAAACAGAGCACCTCATTCTAAAGAGTGGGATGGGGATGGTAGAGGAGTTAAAGAGATTGGGGCAGCTCATATTATACCCCTTCTCCCCAATCATTTCAACGGCTTCTAGTCTTCCAGAGTGTTCATCTTCAACTCTAGGAATATGGGTCCTGGGTTAGCCCTCTCATGTGTCACCATTCATTCATATGTTCTTACAGTTTCCAAGCACAGCCTTTGGCAGAGGTTTCAGAGGGGAAAGCTATGAAACTATGAGCCTGGGACAAAGAAACTCTACAGGAATTCCTACTGGGGACTGCTTTTATGCACACAGGGTTGTGGTGGGAGCTTGGATTTTGGGACACAGAGAACCCACACTGCAAGAGCAGCTAAACCACAGGTACTGTTCCTGCATGAACATTCAACTCCGCTCAGAAGATGACACTAAATCATCTTCATCAACTGACATTTCCCCGCACTTGGGTAAGAAGGGCACCATGTTAGGCATCATGAGTAGAAGAAGACAGATGTCGTTTGTTCTTTAACACTGCTTAAAATTCAACTGCATATTTACTAAACACCAACTATGTGTCCAGGCAGATCTACCCACAGCCTAGATGCACATGTGATCTGTGTACTGGCCAGTATTAAAATGACTGAGCATGGTGCAAATCAATATTCTTTACCTCACTGAGTGCTAATAATACTACTCTCCAGTTTCACCTGTGGCTCTTCTCCCAGGTCCTCTTAAAGGCCATTTCAACTCCTCTTCCACACCTGATCAAAGGCAGGGGCACATTTACAGGTTTATAGAATGGAAGAGACCTTAATTATTTTCTAGTCTGACACTTTCATTTTGGAATGGAAGAAATAGATTCTGAGAATTAAAATGGCTCTCATTAAGTACACAGGAAATTTATGATGCAACAGGAACCTATTCAAGTGTCCTGACTCCTAGCACAGGTTAGCTCCTGGTATCACTGAGGGAATATGTCTTATGCTTACAAAGCAAAGAAATCTATCATAAACAAAAGACACCACTGTTACATAACCTTGTTATAGGCTGTGTGCTTTGGCCCTGCCCTCTGTAGTGTTATCTTACAAGAGGTATGTGTAAAATCCAAAAAACACTATCAGTGTCCACGGTCATATACTCAGCTGCTCACACGGTGTACTTCACATGGGCTCAATGGATAAATGAATTCTACAAGTAGCCATCCGACAAGTGTCTCCTTCTCCAATGGTCTGCCCATTCAATTCATTGCTACCATGTATTTTTTTTTTTCAAAATGCAATATGATCAAGTCACTCCCTAACACCTTCAGAGTGATGTCCAAACCTTCAGCCTGGTTTACAAGGTCTTTCATGATTTGGCACCAGCTTGCCTCTTCAGCCACATCTTTCTCTCTGTCCCTCACCTGTGCTCTCTCTTCGTTTCATGGCTGTTTCCTCTCTTGCCTCAGATGTCTCACATGCTGATCCCTCTTGCAGGGAGCACAGCTGCCCCATGTCTTCATTTGAAAGAGTTTATTTATTCTGTACATTTCAATGGACACATCATGATACCTCTTCCTGGAAGTCCTGGAAGTCTGCACTGATGCCACGCTTTACATCACCCATGTCTGGCTAGATTCTCCTACGTGAACATCTGTGAACTACATTTAACAAATCACATTTTTAACTATTAATTGTCCCTTTTAGATTGTGAACTCCTAGAGAGATAGACTACTTCCTACTCTCAGCCACATCAGAAGACTAAACACATAGTAGGTTTCATAATGTTACCCCAAAAGGCACACACAGAGAACTAAAAAATGTGGGGCCCCACAGTCCATATTTTTAACCATTATCCTCTTATCCCTCCTAATAGCTGTGTGCTGAACAAAGATAATGTTGCTGAGTGTCAGAATAGGCTCTCACAGTGGTAGGGCAACAATTACCCCATTTCATCACGTAGAAAGACATACCCATATAGAACACTGCTTGGGTGTAAAGGTAGAGCTTAAACCTATAGCTAGTTGGCATGGATCTTACAAATAAGAGCCCTTGGCTTTGCCCTAGTCATCACTCAGCGGTGATCAGCTAAGCCCTGCTGGAAAGCCAGGTTCAGCACCGTCTCACAGGGAACAGCTCCACCTGCTGAATTCCTTAACATCCCTCTCCTCCAGTAGAATTTTCTTCTAACGTGTATAGAAGCGGTCACAATTTGTAAGAAATGACAGCCTCACAGTCGAGAGAGGAGAGGCATTTTGTATTCAGTTACTTGCTTGCATTTTACACAAGATGTTAAGGGTATACGTATGACAAATATCCCCACCTCCTCTTGAAAGGGGGAAAAAAAACACGATGGTTTTGTCAATATACCAAGACTTTCAGCAGTGCCTCTTCACTGAATTAAGTCATCAGGATGCACGGTGCTACTGACTGTAGCTCTTTTTTCTGCAAGGTGGCGATAATCTCTATCTTCCAGTGATGTGGGAGGAGGTGAGAAAGTGTTCAGATTTCACTGTTCATATCTATCAGTAAACAATATGATAAACACCACTGTGGGTGGGGGTGGGGGTGTTGAAACAGGGGCAAGCGATGAATTAAGCAGATTGTTTGATAGGAAAATCTGGGGCAAACATATTGGCCATTTCCTGATGATACCAGTTAGCTGAACTACCAAGAATAGCTGGAGAAGTAAATATTGCTGAATTGAGTCAGCTAAAGAAGAAATTCTGAATTGCTTTTGAACTGTAGTGTTGGCGAAGAATACTGAAAGTACCATGGGCTGCTAAAAGAACTTCTGGGAAGGAAGCATTTTGCCAGAGATTCCAGACAGGTGAAATGCAGAAACAGTCTTGTCTACAAGATGCAAATGCTACTTCTTATTCTGTTTTTCTATCTTGATGGTGGGCAAACGACTGCATCTTGAGACATTCTGTCCTGTAAGCTAAATCACTAAGCAAGAGAATGAACCAGCACCCAATAGTTTAATGAAGAAAAAGAACAGTTCTTAATTATTACCCTATGACTCTACAGCTATAGATTTTGTAAACAACTTAGCATAAATAAAGTTTCAGCAGGCCTAAAATAAGAAAGCCCATTAAAAATACAAACAAGTTGGCTATAGGGTAGATTTTAATAATAAATCAAGGTCAGAGAATTCAAATGTCTTCTGATTGAATTAAAGCATCTTAGCTGCTAGGGAGAAATATAGCAGGTTGCACCCAACTCAATCTAGCTCAAAATGGTTGTACCTGTGGGGATCACCTTTCTGCCAGACAGAAGGCCAGCATTCACCTGAAAACAAAGCTCAGAAGGCAGGAGAGGAGGAGGAATGGAAACCTAGGAGGAAGTAGGAAGAGTCCTGTTACATTGAGGGGATTTCAACTAATGTCACAAAACAAAATGTATATAAAGTGTTGAATGGACATCTAATTTGCTCTTGTAAATGTTCACCTAAACCACAAAGTTTAAAAACAAAACAAAACAAAAAAAAGCCTATAGGTTGGAAAAACAAACCAAGATGCACTTAAACAGAGAGGAGCATTTTCTAAGGAGAAAGAAGGAAGGAAGGAAGGAAGGAAGGAAGGAAGGAAGGAAGGAAGGACAGAAGGAAGGAAGGAAGGAAGGAAGGAAGGACTCTAAATTCTTGGCTAAATAACTGTCTTTTAGTTCTAAATTTAATTGAGTGCTATAGTCACTACTGAATTTTAAATAGCTTTATCAATTTTTCATTTGAACATAAAATGTTTACTTAATCTTACCACTGAGGCAAGCATTTTGGTTTTCGTAAAAAAGCATCCTTATGGTTCTATTATATACTTACATAATAAAATTTGCATAAAAATGTGAAGACAAAGCAGAGACATTGAATGAGATTATCTAGCTATTGGTCCAGGTGTAGCTGATGACACATATGCAGGGTAGAAGCGGAGACATGTGTGTCTGTCATAACTAAACGTCCATCACCCAAACCCACACACGAATTTGGCAATGTAAGGAGAACCCTGAGTATTTATCTTTATATATACATTTCTATAAATGCATTTTTATATTATTTTTAACCATGACAACCAGCATTCTACCTGTTGTTTAACAATGCTCATTTCATTCTTTTTTTTTTTAAAAAAAAAAAAGGTTCCTCCAACTCTTTAGTTATTTAACTCCTAAGGAATGAGTAAGCTTTTTGGGTTCTGAAAGTCTACCTCTCAAAAGGAGCCTTAGGTAAGGACCCCTCAAATCCCTGTAGAGATGCAGTGGATGGACCACCCTGGTCAAAGCCCCTGGAGGGTGTGGACTACTGCTGCATCTGACTGTGAATAAGCCCCCTAATTCCTGGCATACACCTGACCTGTGTTAGGCACTCAGTGAATAATGGTTGACTAGGTGATATACTTGAGCCTACTTGAAAATAAAATGTTAGAATGTGTCCAAAATGTAGCAGACTATAGTGGTTCAACGTTGAGCTCTTCAGACCTGCAACTGCCAGGACTGGAAATCTGATTCCACAGCCTGCTCTGCAGAGACATTGGGTGAGTTGCTTACCCATTCCTCAGGTTCACATCTCTAAAATGAGACTAATAACTGCACCTACTTTCTTTTGTTGTGGATATGTGTACCACCTAGAATAGTGTCTGGTATATAAGTCCCAGAAATTGTTGGTTACTAGATATCTGGTGGCCTAAGGCATTTGACTGCTAACCAGAAAGCTGGCGGTTCAAACCCACCTGTCACTCCTCAGTAGGAAGGTTGGGCAATCTACGTTCATAGTGATACTTCCTTGGAAACCCAAGGAGGGGTAGCTATGAGTTGGATTCAACTTACGGCAGTGAGTCTGGCTTTTGGTTTTATGAGATTAATTATTTCCCTCACCCCCATGAAGTGGCAGTCCTTTCCCACCTTTAACTGGGATCTTAACACGTCCAAATTCACTTGGAAAAGGTAGTCAACCCCCAAGAGATCTTTTCAGGTAAATACGCCACAAAAATTATGTGCCTTTAACTCACAATTCTTTTCTCTTTGTTCAGCCCATTACCACAAATGCAATTTTCTCTCTCACAATCTAGTATGTCCTCACCTCTTCTCAAACATTCTGGCCCTGCTGAGACACTGCATAATGGAGGATAGGTCTCAATTCAGCTCCTTAAATGAAGGGTATGAAGCCATTTTCTCCCTCAGACCCAAGGCTATGCTAGCTCCTACCAGCCACCAGCTTGTTCTGGTGATGCACTTCCTCCGGCCACTATGATGAAGTGGTAGCCTGTAACACAGTTTGAAATCTTGGTCTGAATCTATGCTTTTCTCTCTCTCTTCACTTGAGTTTCATTTTGGTCTGTTTTCTCCAGAACAATTTAGATGAGGCAACAAACACAGTTTACACTTTATGAATCAAGACAATGAAATGTATCCAAGCACCTCCTTTCTTGGTGTATCAATGCTGACCATTTATTTCCTGACAAGAGAGGTTAACAAAATGATCTAATACCACTTTAATGTTCTGATATTTTAAAATATGCTTGTTAAGTGCCTCCTGTGTGCCAAACAACTGCTAACCAAAAGGTTGGTAGTTTGAACCCACCAGCCACTCCACAGAAGAAAGATGAGACACTCCACTTCTATAAAGATTTACAACCTTAGAAACTCAGTGGGGGTCATAATGAGGTAGAATTGACTTGATGGCAGTGAGTTTGGTTTGGTTTATGCACCAAAGGGGCCCTGGCTGTGCAGTCGTAAAGACTAGCTGTCCCACAGGAGAAAAAGATGTGGCAGTCTGCTTCCGTAAATATTCACAGCCTTGGAAAACCTATGGGACAGTTCTACTCTGTCCCATAGGGTTGCTAGGAGTCAGAATTGACTTGATGGCAATGGATAGGTACCAAGCATAGGTCTCTGGGGAGTGCATACAGTTTGTGCTTGACCACTAATCTGAAGGTTGACAGTTTGAACCCGTCCAGTGGTGCCACAGAAGGCAGGCTTGGAGACCTGCTTCTATAAAGATTACAAGAAAACCCAATGGAGCAGTTCTGATCTATAAACAGAGTGACTATGAGTTGGATTGATTCAACTTGATGGCAACAGGTTTGGTTTCTTAGCTTATGTGCCAAACACTGGGCATCCAGAAATTAAAGGAATAGAACTGGCCTTTCAGGAGTTCACCGTAAACAAGAACACAAACCAGATGATACCTAGAGCTTCATAAGTAACCAAAGAGAGGATGACTTGGCACATAAGAAAAGATCTCTTCTCATATGAGTCAGGTATCTTGTCTTCTGGAAAACTGGAAAAGTCCTCAGAAAAGTAGTGACACCGAAGCTACATCTTAAAGAATGAAAGGAGTTCACTGGGACAGATGTGATGGACTAACTTGCTAGGCAGAAGCGGCACGAGAAAAGAGGCCCATGGATGCACAGTTCACTGCACGACTGGGGACCTGCAATGGCCAGGAGTGTACATGCCTTTGAGGAAAGTCAACCACGTTCAAGGAGCCACAGAAATATTTTCAAGCTGTCACACAGATGACAATTGCAGGACTATTCCTGCGCCACCCTGCTTACATTCTCACCAATCTCCCAATGAGGGGTTGGCAAACTTCTTACCTAAACATCAGACAGTAAATATTTTAGGCTTTCTGGGCTACAGGATCTCTGTTGCAACTACTCAACTCTTATCATTGTAGCACAAAAGCATCACGGGCAACACCTAAACCAGTGTTCCTGGGTACCCATAAAACCTTGTATCATACGGTTTTCATGCATTACAAAAAAATAAAAAATAAAAATCTTTTCCTTTTTTAATTTTCTTTCAGCCATTTAAAATGTAAAATAAATTTTTAGCTTGTGGGCCACACAAATACAGCTGGTGGCCAGGTTTGGTCCAGGGGCTGTATTTGACACCCTTCCCCCATTAAATCAACTACCTCGAATCCCATCTACAACAGAAAGATAAATTAATGTCTTTCCCCAAACTTGGAAATGCATATGTAGGTCCTCAACAGATCTCTTCAAGTCCCACACTTAGGAGGTTATAGTGAATTTTTAATGCAAATGAATTTTCCTCCTTTCCTCAAGATCTTAAGGAAGTTAAATGAATGCTGAGGAGAGGTTCACATAGAAATTTAAACCAGGGCTTCTTGGGTGACTGGAAGGGAGCTCCTTGAGGATAGCCATTTATGAGTCTCAGGGCCCATTTAGCAAGAGCTGGGAAGTTCATCCCCAAGTTACTTCTGTCTCAAACTGGTAAAATGCCTGACATGTTTCCTCAACTACAGTAGCACAAAATCCCACCTAAAACGTACTGCCATCAAGTCAATTCCAACTCATAGCACCCCTAGAGGACAGAGAAGAACTGCCCTATAGGGTTTCCAAGGTAATAATCTTTACCAAAGTAGATTGCTTCATTTTTCTCCCATGGAGCAGCTGGTGGGTTTGAACTACCAACCTTTTGCTTAGCACTTGAACACCTTAACCACTGTGCCACCAGCATAAAACCACTAGGTAAAAATCCCCAAGTCCCACCACAGCCTAAAGTCAGATCTGGACCTTATAACATCAAATTCTACTGTGAAAAGAGGAGCTAGCAATACTTTTAAATACACACACACACACACACATATATACACACATACATACATACACATATAATGTATGTGTGTGTGCATGAGTATATGTATATGTCTGGGGGTTGAAGATTTAAGGGAAGAACTGATCCCTTTGCAAAACTCAGATTCATCTGGCCAGTGTGCAACCTAGCACCTAACAGAACATTCTATGATGTGGAATTTAATTTGATTTTTTTAATACACTGTTAGCCTTAGTTCCACATATGTTGGACACAAATGATGAAGAGAGACAGTATCCTGGTTACAGCTTGCTGATTGTGTTAACAACTTAAGATGAACCCAAGATTTGAGATTTCAGGAGTTACAAATGGGAACAAATAGCCTTTTCTTCTTCCTAACCCTATCCTGTCTGAAAGAGTCCTAATCTTGTATGAAGATCCAGTTTAAATGTCACTTTGCTTTAAAGCTTTGCCTCCCACTCTCAGGCAAAATTAGCTGTCCCCCACTCATCTTTGCTCCCTTAGCACTTTGCACAAAAGTCTATTACATCTATTATGCACTTATCACACTAAATTGCAATTTATCTGTTTATGTGCCTGTCTATTTCTACCAGGATATGCACCCTCAAGGGTAAAGATCAGGTCATATTCATCTTTGTATTCCCAGCACTTAGCACAGTGCTGACACAACAGCCACTTAAAATATGTTTTAGTATTTTTATTATTAAAGAAATGCATACCCGTGGTGAAAATTTAAAGCAGTGTAGATGAGTATGAAAGGAAAGGTTAAAAGAGGCTTTCCCACTATCCAGACCATCAGTCCCACTTTCCAAGGGAAAACACTCTGAAGAGATCTGAGAAATGCACAAATGCTCCATGCACCCCTTCCATGCCACCAAGCATGGTTCTCAAGCCATTGCCAAGAAGGAACCGCTGCCTCTGCAAGTGACATGCCTGGATGCAAAGTCCCAAAAGCAAAGGGCCATAGAAACACAGCAACTAAGTGGGAGGGGCACAGTCAGCTTAGGACCAGTTCTAATCTGGGCTTTTCATGAGCTGATATGGTACAGGTTCTCCTTTCTTAAGGACCCTTGCCTCTCTTATCTTCATCTCTCACGTCCTTTCTGTGTTTCTCTCACTCTGTGTCTCCATACACCTGTCACAGCTCTGTCTCTCTATTTGTCTTTCTGTCTGTCTCTGTCTCTCTATCTGTCTCTTTCTGTTTTCCCCTTTTCCTCCTCATTCTCAATTGGCCTCTGCCATCCCTTTCCTGCCCTCTATGCCACTCTGCCTCTGTCCCACCTTCATGCACTCTCTTCACTCTCTTTTTCTCTCTCCATCTCTCTGCTTCTGTTGTGCGTGTCCTCTCTCTCTCTCTTTGTCCTGGAGATCTTCTGCCACCAAACTCTCACCCAGTAAATGTGCTTGTCTTAGCTTTACAAGCCTATCTAATGGTTCACTTTTAAAAGTGGAGACTTCTATTTTGCACATCAGGTCTTATGTTACTGTGATGTGAATGCATATAGATGTACAAAGGTACACATACTTCTTTTTGAGTGCAATCATATGTAAAAACATTATATAGAGATGGGGTCAAGATTTAAAAAGACACTGAGATGTAAACTGAAGTGTGTTGTTGTTGTTAGGTGCCACTGAGTCAGTCCCAACTCACAGTGACCCTATGTGTAACAGAATGAACTTTTCCCAGTGCTGTGCTGTCCTCACAATCACTGCTATGTTTGAGCTCATTGTTGCAGTCACTGTGTCAGTTCATCTCAGTGAGGTTCTTTCTCTTTTTTGCTGACCAACTGCTTTACCATGCATGATGTTCTTATGCAGGGACTGATCTCTCCTGATAACACGTCCAAAGTACGTAAGATGAAATCTCACCATGTTCACTTGTAAGAGGTATTCTGGCTGTACTTATAAGACTGATTCGTTCTTTCTTCTGGAGATCCATAGTTTATTGAATATTCTTCACAAATATCATAAATAAAAGGCATCGATTCTTCTTTGGTCTTCCTTATTCATTGTCCAATTTTGAAAATATCATGGCTTGGGTAGCTGCACATTAGTATTCAAAGTGGTATCTTTACTTTTTAACACTTTAAAGAGATCTTTTGCAGTAGATTTGATCAAAGCAAAATGCCACTGGATTTCTTGACTGCTGTTTCTGTGGGCATTGATTGTGGATCCAAGTAAAATTAAATCCTTGACAACTTCAGTATTTTCTCCATTTATCATGATATTGCTTATTGGTCCAGTTGTGAGGATTTTTGTTTTATATTAAGATGTAATCCATACTGAAGGCTGTAGTCTTGGATCTTCATAAGTGCTTCAAGTCTTCCTCACTTCCAGCAAGCAAGGTTGTGTCATCAGCACATGGCAGGTTGTTAATGAGTCTTCCTCCAATCCTGACATCATGTTCTTCTTCCTACAATCCAGCTTTTCAGATTACTTATTCTCCACTGTAAAATGAATAAATATGGTGAAAGGATGCACCACTGATACAAACCATTCCTGACTGTAAATCATGCAACAACCCTGTTCTGTTGGAGTAACTGCCTCTTGCTCTACGTGCAGGTTTCTCATATGCACATAGGTTTCTCATAATTAAGTCTTCTGAATTCCCATTCTTCACAATGTTATCCATAATTTGTTATGATCCTTACAGTTAATTGCCTTTACATAATCAATAAAACATAAGTAAACATCTTTCTAGGAACTCTACTGTGCACTGGTTAAGGCATTCAGCTGCTAACCAAAAGGTCAACAGTTCAAACCCTCCAGTCACTCTATGGGAGAAAGATGAGACAGTTTGCTTCTGTAACGATTTACAGCCTTGGAAACCCTATGGGACGGTTCTACTCTATACTACAGGGTTGTTATGAGTTGGAGTAGACTTGATGGCAGTGGGTTTTAAACATCCTTTGGGTATTCTCTGCTTTCAATTAAGATCCATCTGACATCAGCAACGATAACCCTCACTCCATGTCCTCTGTTGAACCTGGCTTGAATTTCTGACAGTTCCCTGTCAATGGGATCCTGTAACTGTTTTGAATTATCTTCAGCAAAATTTTACTTGTGTGTGATATTAATGATATTATTTGATAATTTCAGCTTTCTGTTGGAATGGATCTCTTCCAGTTGGTTGGCGAGGTAGCTGTCTTCCAAATTACTTGGCTTAAATGAGTGAGTACTTTCAGCATTGCATCCATTTATTGAAACATCTCAATGGGTATTCTGTCAATACCTTTAGTGCAGCTCATACTTCTTCCTTCAATACCATCAGTTCTTGATCATATTCACCTGATATGGTTAAACCTTGACCAATTCTTTTTGGTACAGTGACTATGTATTTCTTCCATCTTCTGTTGATGCTTCCTGCATTGTTCAATATTTTGCCCACAGAATCCTTCAATATTGCAATTCGAGGATTGAAATTTTTCTTCAATTTTTTCAGCATGAGAAAGGCCAAGCATGTTCTTCCTTTTTGCTTTTCAAACTCCAGGTCTTTGCACATTTCATTACAATATTTCACCGTGTCTTCTCGAGCCAGCTTTTGAAATCTTCTATTTAGCTCTTTTAGATCATCATTTCTCCTGTTTAACTATTCTACATTCAAGATCAACTTTCAGTGTCTCTTCAGATATCCATTTTGGTATTTGCTTTCTTTCCTGTCTTTTTAATGACGTTTTGCTCTCTTCATGTATGATGTCCTTGAGGTCATCCTATAATTCATCTAGTCTTTGATGATTACTGTTCAATGAGTAATATCTATTATTGTGATGGTCTCTAAATTCAGGTGGGATATATTCAAGGTTGTTGTTTGGCTCTCATGGACTTGTTTTAATTTTCTTCAGCTTCCATTTGAACTTGCATCTGAACAACTGACGGTCCATTCCATAGTTAACTTCTGGCCTTGTACTCACTGATGATAATGAGCTTCTCTATAGTCTGTTTCTAAAAAAACAAAGTTGATTTGATTCCTGTGTATTCCACCTGGCAAGGTCCACATATATAATTATCATTTATGTTGTTGGAAAAAGGTGCTTCCAATGAATAAATCATTGGTCTTCCAAAATTCTATCATGCAATCTCTTATGTCATTTCTATCACAAAGGCCATATTTTCCAACTAATGATTCTTCTTTTTTCATTTCCAACTTTTGCATTCCAATTATCAATAATTATCAGTGCATCTTGATTGCATGTCTGATTAATTTCAAACTACATAAATTGAAATAAATTCTCCTTTATTGGTTACTAGAGGTCACTAGAATTTCTGGTAGGTTCAATCAGAGTGGGGAAATGACCGCCAGCTCTCTTCTTTTCTGGATTCAGCAAAGTGGATGCGAAACAAAATGCCTGGCAGCACCGGGTGCTGTATACCCAGAAGAGAGACACTGGGTAATCCTCCTCTACTGTGCAGAAACCCTGTGCACTGACTCTTTCGCCTAATACTAGTGATTAGAAGTAAAGTGGGCATCTTGAATATGGGCTCTTTGTCTAATTTAGTTGCCTGGAATCCAGTTCTAATGAAGCCAAGGTCATGAGCTATCTCTTTCTCTTTCTTTTCTCATTTGTCAAATAACTTTCACAAATAATTCAAATAATGCATGTTCAATGAGAAACAATGAGAAATGTGGACCAACAAAAAAGAAACAAAGCAAAACGAAACATCAGCTACAATATCAATACTCAGTTATCATAAGGAAACAATTTTAGTAATACCTTTTCTAGGTTTTCATAATTGCACGCTTTTGAAAAAAAAAAGTATAATTTCATAGCAAGCAATAATTCAAAAAAATATATTGTGCCTTTATTTTGTTCCAGGTACATTTCTAGGGACTTGGGATATATCAGGGAACAACAAACAGAAAAATATCTGCCCTCAGGAGATTATGTTAGGGCTAGTTTCTAATGTTTCTTTTTTTTTTTTTTTTTCTTCCAGCATTCAGTGTAACATTATCCAATTCAAGAAAAATACAACCTGTCTTTTGCATCATATATATAGAAGGTCCTCAGTTCATTACACCATGTGGACGTCAAGTTTCCCCCAAAGAAATTGCCAATAAAACAGCAAATATTTATTAAGCATGTATTATGTGCAAATAGCTAAAGAAGGTGAGAGGTATTCTAAAAAGAGTACTATTCCCAAGCCTCACCTTAAACTTAAGAAAACGGAAATGGAGTAAAAGAGCAAAAATGCAGAAAAATAAGTAATATCATCAGTAACCTTTTACAAACATCTTTTTAATAGAACATATTTGAGCATTATTAGTACCGATATTAACAAAATAATGATGGCAATAAGAGTAACAGTGGTAAAGACAACACTAATTGGTGACTGGCTATATGCTGGCTGCTACTTTAAGCACCTTTATATCAATTATCCCTTTTAACACTCAAGCAGTCCTGTAACCACCATTATCCCATTTTACAGATGAGGAAATTAAGGCTTGGAGTTACAAAGTTAATTGTTCATGTTCACAAAGTAGATAGCAGACGTAAGGACTCACACCAACTGTTAAACACTGTGTTATATTAAGAAGTCATGTACCTTTTTTGGCTAAGGAAGATGTACCTTGCCCATGGATATGTGGACAGCCAGAAGAACCATTTCCTATAATATGTTCATAGATAGCAATATCCCAATTTGACAGAAAACTATTCCCCACTCTGCCTTGAGGACTGGGTGTTGACCTATGTTATCATCACTGTGCTCTCCCACAGAGCCTTCTGAAGGGTGTTCACCATTGGAGTTACAGTTTCCATTGAGGAGCCAATGCAAACTGTGGGCTTCAGCTCTCCTCAGAGGAGAAATAAAGCATATCGACTCAAAACTGTGCAAACAGTCAAAGGAGTCCACAGATTTCAAAACTCCCATGTAAATCTTAGGGAAATCATTTTCCTGGAGCCCCTGATGATGCAAAGGGTTATCGTACCAGGCTGCTAACAAATGACTGGAGCTCGAGTCTGCCCACAGAGGCACCTTGGGAGAAAGACCTGGCCACCTACTTCCACCAAATTAGCCACTGGGAGCCCTGGGGAGCACAGTTCCATCCTGACACTCATTGGATCACCACGAGTTAGAACAAACACAAAAGCAACTAAGGTTCTCTAAGTTGTAAAACTAAGCTTGTAAAACATAAAGGTGCTTGGTCTCTCTGCTCCTCCATAGGTGAATTAAACAGGTAACCTAAGGACTGTACTTTGAGAAATACTGTCATATGTGCCTATGGGAGAGCCTATGCTTACCCAGATAAGAGTCCCTCCATCAATTTGGCAAAATATAAGACAAAGGAAGTGAGGCTGTGGATGGGTTTCTAAAGCACAAACCCTCTTCCTTCAAGTTGATTCAGACTCATAGTGACCTTACAGGATTGAACAGAATTGCCCCAGAGAGTCTCCAAGGCTGTAAATCTTTAAGGAAGTGGACTTTCCTTAAGTCCAGAAGCTGTTGAGTTTGAACCACCCACCCTTTGCTTAGCAACTACCTGCCTTAGCCACTGCACCAGCAGAGCTCCTTATGGGTTTCTAAACCAGGATTAAAAATATGCCCCAAATAGCCCTTTTCTCTTTAATGAATCTGATCAAGAAAATGTGGTGGAAAGTGCTAATATAAAGGGAAAGACCTTTTCTTGAAATCCCTGTATAGGCCCCGGAGCAGAAGGTTTGATGCCCAATGTTTCTGAGTCCCAACAGCCTTTGCTACTCTGGTATTTGGAAGAGGGCTGAAGGCCTCTGGCCTCAGGACATACCATGATTTGCTGGTTGTCTGATAACATGATTCTTACTAGTGCTTCCACAAAGTATACAAATTATCCACCTTGTCACTCTATGATCATTAGCCAGCAAGGAGGAACCAAGCAGCTCAACACACACATGCCCTGCTAAAAAGACACCACACCTGACCCAGGTGAGCTTCTCAAGAGGCTGGATGCAGAGTAGGGCTTTGATCAAGCTGCACCAGGGAGCAGCAAATGGTCAACTTCAGTGCAGCAGGTGAGTGACCTGAGAACAGAGTGACATGGAGGCAAGAGCCCTGAGATGTGTGGCTCATGCTAAGAGCTCCCCTATCAGCCTCTACACTGACTTGTGGAATCTCCTCCAAAGGAACTCAAAAACAAACCCATACAACAAGGCAATATGATGTAACAGAAAGAGCCATAGAGCCATAAGGGCAATAATCAAATCCCAGCTCCTCCACCTCCCAGCTGGATGACCTGGGGCAAGTTCATTAACCTGTTAGAGCCTCATTTTCATGGCTTTAGGATGAGGCTACTGCTACCGAGCTTGTAAGGGTATTTTGAGGATTAAGTAAAATAATGTGGTGAAATTCGAGAATACCTCCATGTTGCTGCTCACTAAAGTGGTGGTTATTTATATGTTATTGCTAAGAGGGGCTTCTTTTACAATCACTGTCTTGTCTGGCTACAGAGAGTTGTCCCTACTGTTCAGCAAAGCCCCAGTCCCCAAAGCTAGAAAAAGTGGAAAAGGCAGTAGCTGGTGACTCAATCACAATCCTTCAGCACGTAAAAAGCTGTTAGTGTCAACAGGCACTCCCTATGAGTCCTTCAGGTTGACTGCTGCGATTCTCAAATGTTGACTTTAGGTTCCCTTGACTGAGACCAGCTTTAGTATTTTTTAAGGCAGACATAATCTGCACAACGAGAAAAGGTGACTGGAGTTCCCTTATCTTCCCCAACCCCCTGCTGCAATAACTCAAGTCATAAGTAATTTCATCTCCAAAGTGCATGAGAAATTATTGTTGGGAACGTACTTCTAGAAAGTCTCTCTTTAAGTTCAGTTTTTAATAGATTTCAACAATGTCATGAGCATGACTCTTAATGAGGCAATTTTCTCTGAAGCCCAGGACCAACAGCGTGAATAGCTGAGACCGGAACTCCGGAGCTCCACACCCAATGCACACACTTCTTCCTGCAACAGCAAAAGGAACGGACACAAGTACACAGGCATCAGGCAGACTGGGAGGCTATGGTGTAGCTGTGTTCCACCTCTTGCCTATGGCAAGGCAGTAGTAGACAAAACCAAGAACCAGTCACATAATATGACAAACTGTTTCTGAACCTCTTCATCCATTCACCAACTTGCTTAATAGCAATGCCTTGGTTTCCCCACTCAAGAATTGGGGTGAGAATAAAACTGAAGTGAGAAAAGTGGTTTTCCAATTTTTGAAAACGGAAGCAGTATGAAAGGGGAAAAGAGCACTGACAGCTGTAAGGGGGTATAACAACATTCAGGTGCTATATGCACTCTTTTACGCACACGTGAAATTTCACGTAGTGCTACCTTCAGAATCACATCCTTTTCGCCCCTCATACATTTTAGAATAGGCTCTGTTCTTCCATTATAAATCTTACACAGTAAGAATCCACCTGTTTCTTGCCAATCATTTGACTCTTGCATCCATCTGATCTGAGCAGAGCCTAAGCGCCTCAGGAGCGACCCTTATCTACTTCTGTGGAGCCTGACTCCTCCCCACACTCACCCCACCTTTCCTCTGCCAACCCTTTTGGCCACTACAGTGACTATTTGACCAGTGTCCCCTCCAGTAGACAGAGGTGTATTCTCTACACTTTCTGGCCAGAGATGTGGGATGGTAATTGAGACACACACAATCTTTTGGCTAATCTTTTACATACTTTTGTTGTTGTTATGTGCCATTGACGGACCCGACCCATAGCGACCCCTCCTTGGGTTTCCGAGGCAGTATCACTACGGAAGTAGATTGCCCAACCTTCCTTCCGAGGAGTGGCTAGTGACTGAAATAAGCTGGTAGGGAGGCAAATTAATTTATCCTACAGGCAGCCCAGACAGTGATATGGTGATATAATATTTTTGACCAAGAACTTAAACAGAAAAAAAAAGTCCTCCTGTGAAAACTCTGAGTGTGGAAAATGTCAAGGTAAAATGAAACAATGATGATTTCAGCTGAGATTTAATGTGCAAATGAGGCAATCATGTCTTTAAGTGACCATCCAGGGTTTTCTTATTGGCCCTGGAATACAGTATACTCAAACTTGTTACAAGATTGAGATACAATTTTTTTAAGTTCTCTTTGTGAAATGATTTCTAAGGTCGAAAAGTTAAATACACCTATTTTTCA
Source organism: Orycteropus afer afer (assembly GCF_000298275.1). NCBI lineage: Eukaryota > Metazoa > Chordata > Mammalia > Tubulidentata > Orycteropodidae > Orycteropus > Orycteropus afer. The sequence goes on from NW_006921669.1 coordinate 1,201,349, forward strand.
TTTACCAAAACCAAAAACCAAATTCACTGCCATCAAACTGATTTTGACTCACAGCAACCCCTCCTTGGTTTTTGAGGCGGTATCTCTATGAAAGTAGATTTCCCAATCTTCCTCCCGAGGAGTGGCTGGTGGGTTTGAATCGCCAGCCTTCTGGTTAGCAGTCAAATGCCTTAGGCATTATGCCACCCGAAAATTTTAACTACTCATGCTATCTTTTCAGCTCAAAATATCCTTGTAATATTTTCATCTCTTTCTTAAAATCCACCCATCACTTCAAGATTCCCTTGATGTACTAGGTCTGCAACAAAGCTTGAAGACCATGGCAGCCACAAGATGGCCTGGTCTGAGCTCCTGTATCAACATGGGCCCTACTGAGAATACTTCTGCTGGATCTTAGGAGGATTTTTTAGGTTCAAGACTGAATACTCTTTGAAGGCAGGGAGTATTTCTTTTCATCTTTGGGTACCATCCCTAAATCCCTATACCAGTGCCAGACGTATGTTAAAAGCTCAGTAAGTATTTGTAGAATTCAAAACAAACATGACACCTTATATCAAGCTCTTAGCATAGTGCTGGCACATGGCAATCACGTCTTCAAACAAACAAAAACCCACTTCCATGAGCCAATTCAGACTCATAGCAACCCCCATTGGTTTCCAAGGCTGTGAATTTTTATGGAAGTAGATGGCCCCTTCTTCCTCCCACAGAGCAGCTGGTGGGTTTGAACTGCTGACCTTCTGGTTAGCAGTCAAATGCCTTACCCACTACACCACCAGAGCTCCTAAAATCACTTCTTAAATGTGAGTAATTATTATTCTCATAAAGATATCAGATGATATAATCTAATTTCTTTATGAGAGTAACATTATTCTTTCTCATTTCTTACATGAGCCTCTGGAGTTTCTGGGGTCCCTTTTTAAAAATACTCAGCTATAGTTCCCAGAATCAACAATCACATCAATTTACTCTAGAAAATCCCATTAAGTATCTAAGATACATGTGTGTTTCAATCTTAGATTAGGCTTTGTTGTTTCTTTGTTTGTCCAAAGATGGCAAGAAGATGAGATAGAACCAATACCTAATAAATTATGTCTTACTGAAAATCCATGTATCCAGACTGAAATAAAAGCCCACTTGGAAAAAAACATTTCTGGACTTTCACATAAGTATGGTATGAGTCATGAGAAGAGGAAAGGGTATTTGTATTACGCCATCTCTCTATCCCCAGTACCATCAACGCATTTAAACCCAGCAGGTGCACAATATCTACAAGTTAAACACACTATTCAATTAATTTCAAGGATTCCAGTAGTATTCCAGTCTATCAGTGTCATTTTACAGGGGATGAAGCTGAGGGTACAAAATTTTGATGTACTACAACTGCATGTCTAATTTTTGTGTACCTCCAGGACTAGAACCCAGGAATCTTGACTCCCAGTAGAGAATTCTCCCTTCAAACAAAATCATGAATTCTCACTCATTGAGCACTTAATATGTCACAGGCACTTGGTACACATGATGTCAAATCTCTAGGAAAAAAACCTGCAAAAGAAGTACTACCTCCGTATTTTAGACGAGGAAACAGCCTCCAAGAATTGAAGTTTCTTACTCAAAGCCACATGTTGGTCGGCAGGAGAGCCATGCTTCAAACTCAATTCTGCTTCTAAAGCCACTTCCTTCCTCCTACCACAGAACCATTTACATTCATTGACAGCACAGAACACCAATCAGAAAAGTTGTTATGTGGGCTTGCTAGAGAAAGCTAAAACCTTTTATCATTGTACTTAAACATACACACACACACACACACACGTATAAATGTATCACCAAGTTATGTTCATATACAACCTCTCTATACAAGCAGATTTTGCTGTTACCTCAGAAAAAGAATCTATTACTGACGAACAACAGATCTGAAAGCTGAATGATTTCAGGTTACCTCATGCTCAATGAATCCCCAGGTGCAAATTCCATGTCTCCTGAAAGATGAAGAGGTGGGTGGGTGAGAGAACAACTAAATCACTACTTAAGGTAAGGAGTGCAATGTGACAGGCACATGTTAAAGTCCTTTCTTTTCCACAGGAAGATAGCTCTTGCAGCTAAGAGTCTACTACACTCCTTCCACCATCTTCTAAGACCCACCCAAGACAGGATTCAAAATACAGACTCTGAAAGGGTGAATTTTTCTGTTCTCTGTGAAAGTCTATAACACAAGCCATTCTGTGGGTTTTGGGGGTCAGATCACTCTTGGTTGTATCCCCTCCTTTGCCAAAGACATCCTATATATCCTCTTGGCAAGTCATTTTGCCTTTTGGGGTTTCAGCTTCCTTCTCTGTGTAACAGAGGTATCAATACCAACCATAACCATTGCCCTTGGGTCAATTCTGACTCACAGCTACCCTACCTACTTCCTATTATTTCAAACAAGACTAATTTATTCTTTTCATTTTTTAAATCAGTGTTAACAAAACCACCAAAACCCATTGCCATCAAGTCGCTCTCAACTCAGAGTAACCTTACAGGACAGGGTAGAATTGCCCCATTGGATTTACAAGGGTGTGATCTTTAAGGAAGCAGAGTGCCACATCTTTCTCCCACAGAGCAGTTGGTGGGCTTGAACCTCTGACCTTTTGGTTAACAGTCATATGCTTAACCACTGCGCCTCCAGGGCACCTTATAATACTAGTCACAACACCATTAAATAAGATGATAAATGTAAGGCATTTAGTGGAAAACCTTGCCCAAACTGGGATTTAGTTTATTCACTAAGGTTGGATGACAAGTGTCAAGTCTCAGAACACTTAACAGCAAAGTACATGGGAATCCATCAGATGATCATGCTCTTCAATAAATGCAGCATTAAGGATACAACAGTGGTAACATAGAAGTGAAAGCTTCTGTTAATTCTTATAATGCTATTACCACTGAGAAGGGGACAGGGTAGTGAAGTAAACTATTCAAATTAACTCCAGCATAAAAATACAAAAAAAAAAAGAGCTATTAACACTCGCCACCTACCTACTAAGTATTTTAAAATGATTAATGAGTGTAACACTTAGAAATTCTTTGAAAATAAGGAATAAACACACACATACACACATCACATACACATTTATAGTCAAATACATTATTTTAACACACTAAGATAACTCTATAAATTTAGAGCAGGGCACAGCATGTCTCAAACGAGTAGGGTAGGAACAATATGTTCTTGCATATGACACCAAGCTCATGACAAATGATTCATAGCCAGCACCTTTCATGCCAAAAGATCCCCTCAGGTGTTCCACCAACTCTAGCAACCGTTTCCATCAAGCAGACTGCAGTACAGAGACATCACATCACACCCACGGCTGAGGCAGGCAGTCATGTCTTTACACAACTGCACAGGTCCAAGAGCAGAGGGGGAAGGAAAAAGAAGGAAGGAGGTGAGAGAACCATCCAGAATCCTTCAGAAGCTTGACAGGCAGCCTGTAATTACCATACATTTGCACCTTTAATGCAGGTGTTATTGTAATCAGAGGCCCTTCTTAGCAAAGGCTTTCAGCTAAAGCTAGAGCAGGTTCATAGGATGGAAGTTGCCTGTGGTACTGAAGGGGCTGGAGGTAGCTCTGTGAGGAGGATGTCTACGTGAGGGCCCCCAACCCTGTCCTCAGCTGTAGGTGAGTGGATTTCCCACTCTGGGGGAAAGTGGAGTACTGTGGTATGAGAGTTCCAAACAGGTGTCAAGAACCATACAGTCACACTTCACCTCTGATGCATACCCCGGCATGAGTCTCTGTAATTAACCCGCCAGGCATGGCCCCCACTTCAGAGGTGAAGACATTCGCCCTCAGGGTGTGATCAACTTGCCAAGGTCATAGAACGAATAAGCAGACTCAGAACGCAGGTTGCCACTCTATCTGCCATGTCAGAGAATCTCCAAAACAGTGCGTTTCTGTCTGCTCTCCCTTTAAAAATCTTTTAAATGTCCTGTGTCCTATGCAGCTGGGCCACAGGAGCAGGGCCAGCTTGTTTTGGAGGAATTTGGTTTCTCTTCTCCACAACCTGTACATAGATACTGAGAAAACAACTTGCATGTAAGCAGGGACGGGGCAGGGGTGGCCTTATGGACCATAAGACTTCCGAGAGTAGAAATCTCATTCCAAACCAAAACCAAACTCACTGCTGTGGAGTCGGATCTGACTCATAGTGACCCCTCCTTGGGTTTCCGAGATGGTATCACTAGGGAAGTAGATTGCTCAACCTTCCTTCCGAGGAGTGGCTGGTGGGTTTGAACCACAGCCTTCTGGTTAGCAGTCAAATGCCTTAGGCACTACGCCACCAGAGCTCCCAGAAATCTCATTAGTTAACATGATTTAGGTGCTCCTACCTTTAACATTGGGAGCTCTGGTAGCATAGTGCCTAAGACACTTGACTGCTAACCAGAAGGCTGGCGGTTCAAACCCACCAGCCACTCCTCGGAAGGAAGGTTGGGCAATCCTACTTCCGTAGTGATACTGCCTCGGAAACCCAAGGAGGGGTCGCTATGAGTCGGGGCCGACTCGACGGCAAATAACAACAACAACAACCTTTAACATTCACCTCTTTATTTATTCCCTACACTATCTCAGATTTCCCTGCATGTCACCCATCCAAGTTCTGATCCCAGTAAGCTGCACAGAGCTTGTAAACATCATTAAAAAAAGGGGAGGGGAGGGTTAAAAAATGACCTGGCAGTGCTTGGCGCCATTTCTTAAATGGAGTTTCAAATTTGCCAAAGATGTACTCTCCTTTCCTCACTCTTTCCAAGATCTTTCAAGAGATGAACTAAAGTAGAGGTCTAATGGGTGAGTGATATTTTACACTCTGATTTACATTAAAAGGCAGGAATATGTTGAGTCCAAAGTCCTTTGCTTCTGTATACAAGAGCTAATGTGTCTGATGTGTTTAAACTCTAGCCTTAAAGCCAGAAGCTTTGAGTTAATCACTTAAAGCACGAAGAAAGTTATTCAATCAGTTTAAGAAGATTCAGGTTCAAACCGGAGGCTTAATTTTAATGCCTATGATATGAAAGCTATGACAGTTAAGGTAGGGGGTGAGGTCAAAGGTCTCTAGAACAAAAAGAATTTCTGCTTCAATTTGATTAAACCACTCCTGAGAACCATATAAAACCACAGCCTCTCTCATGAATGCCAAATTGCAGAGAAAACCCTGCCAGTACTCACAGGATAGAGACATCAATACAAAATACTATCATGATTTTCCTTAACACTAGTTATGTCTCTATACCCAAGGAATCCATAATGACAGACTACTATTTTAAAATGTTCCCAACTTCCATTTAAAAAAAAAAAAAATCTGACAGCGAGCACAACACACTAAAGTGGTACTTGTCTGTGAAGGTTTCTGGCAATTACATCACAATTGAAAACACTATGAAAGGTAAGAGGGCTGCAAGGACCGTGCATGTTACAAAGCGTGCAATCTCAATTTCCTAATGGAAGCTCCAACTTTCAGATGTTTTTTTTTTCTTTTGTCTTCATTTCATCCATCCTTGGTTTTAATGTTCTTCTTGTCTGCCTCATGGTAGCCTGGAGAACTTTCCACACTTTTACATTGTCTTCAGTTGTAACCATCAGATCTGGTTCTTTTACTATTTCAGTTCAATGAAGTTTCTAAGCTCAGTTTTCACTAGAGTGGCTCCCTCAGATTCCAGACATACGGGCTTTTCTGCAAATCTAACACCTTCCCTGACATGGCCCAGGGAAGGGCACAGATTTCTACCCTAACTCAAAATGTCAGCTTCCTGTAGTCCAGGGATCACTTTCCTCCCTCCATAATGGGAGAGCCGAGTCTTCGTGTATGCCATTCACTAGAGGAGGTCTGGCCATGAGGGAAAACGGGATTGTTGTCACCGGGTTCTATCTGATCTTCCTGGGACTGATCACACTGGGGAACCACCACTCATTCACAGGCTGGAAAACCCCAGCTCTCAAACCACAGTCACTGGTACAGTTAGAGGATGCTGGAGCATTCCTGCACTGAAACTTGCAGCCTCTTGGTCCCCAGAAACAGGGCATCTACTAAGGGCACCTACTGTCCACTACAGTTCTCCTCCACTCTGGGGAAGGAGTTAGGAGCCATGCATAACATATAAAATAAAAAACCTATGAATATGTCATCTTGATCTGACTTGAGCTAGTCAGTAATTCTAGCAAGTAAAGGGAATGTCAGCCTGGCTGGAGTTTAACCCTTTCACCTCCATGTCCGGAATACCTTAACCCCCTGTCTGCCTAGTCTTCAGCTCCACACACCAATGCCACCAAAGTAACAAGAAATCAGGATTTGAGTGCGTGGTTCGTAGCTTTGTTGAGGGTCTTGGGAGGACTAGATTGGTGTTAGCAGGGGTCTGGGGTGAAGGTAGGTCTACTAGTAGCCAGTAATAACTCCTGGGGAATATGGGCAGCAGAGACTTTAATTTGCAGCATCCCCCAGATCCAAAAAAGCTCCATTTCCCCTTCTCTATCAGATCACACAGCTGGCTTTAACCCTTTCCACCTTTCACCCCTTGGCCCACAGTCCCATTCTACTCACGCTGCTGTTGTGGCCAGACCAGTGGACCATGGCTTGGTTGTGCGCCGAGTCGCCGGTCAGCGCAAACGTGGTGCTGGTCAGTCTCAGCTCCTCCGTCCGGAAGCGGGTAGCTTTGTCCGGATCCCGCTCCTGACTCGCAGGTTCCTGCTGCCCTCCGTCCCCGAGCGCTCCCCGGGGACTCTTACTCGCTGCTTCTCCGCGTTCAGCCAGCTCCGGATCCGCTCCGCTCCGTCTCTTTCGGCCCGAACGCGTAGCACCCTCCACGGACAACGCGGTGCCCCGGGCTCGCTCCAGGGCAAGCGCTCTGTCCCCGGGGGCCACTACGAACAGGGGGCGCCCAAGGAAGGGTAGGGGCGTGGCAGGAGCCTTGCTTCGCGGCCCCTTGGGAGGGAAGCCCCCTGGGGTTGGGGCCCAGTGCGGAGACGAGCCGGGGTGCGGCGAGGGGCAGCAGGAGCCGCCGCCGCAGGCGCCCGGGGCCCAGAGGACCAAGAGCCCCGCACCAGCGAGAAGCGCGCTCAGCCCGGCTGGGGAGCCGCCGCCGGCGCCAACTTTTCCCATCGCGGAGCCGAGAGGAGCGGAGAGGGGTCCGCGCCCGGAGGCGGCGTCGCGGGCTCTCCGCGGGCCGGCGTGGGGCAGGCGCTCAGGACCCCAACTCCATGCAAGTTGGGCCGCGGCGGGGCGGGCGGCAGTAGGCAGGTGGCGGCCGCTGGCCCGGCTGGGGTTTTGGCGAGCGGGGTTCGGACGGAGGAGCCGCCGCCGCCGCGCGGGGG
>NW_006921669.1:1209167-1216742 GCF_000298275.1 Orycteropus afer afer
GGGGGGGGGTGTCTGTCAATAACCACACTTAAGTTCCTTTCCAGACCTCCTAGAACACTCAGTCGGGTTGCACCCAATCTCCCTACATTTAATCCTATTTAAGAGGGCATTTTCCTCAATTTAAGTTTCCCCTGCGTGTTTTCTGAGCGTGTATCTTGGCATTCCTAAGAGATTTCAAACTCAATGAGGACAGGAACACCGAATTTTGAATGAAGAAGTGAGCCTGTTTATTTTTTGTCATTTTGTCCCCAGTGTTTGGAATTGTGCCCTGTACAGGAGGAAACCTGGCAGGCAGTCATATAATAAACAAATGATTATTGTGAGGCTTTTATGTATTTGTATGTGGAATAAATACTGAAAGGAAGCATAGAGCTATATTCTTCTTGGGCCATTTGGTGCCTAGTCCAGAGCTACTAGCCTCTGCCTTGAGATGTCTATTAGCAAACTTGAAGGCTGCTGGCATGCTCTGTCACTGGTTTGCTCTGGGACCTCTGACAAGTAACAATCTCTCACTTCCTAAGCTTTGAAACTAAATGGTTGTATTAGATGACCTTTAAAGTTCTTTCCACTTCTCAAATTCCGTAATTGTTTGATTAGAATATCTGCCCAGCCTAACTCCATCAAAAGTTCAGATGGAGTTAAAGTTAAAGCTTTATAGTAGATGAATGGGCTTTGAAAATTACAAGGAATTTCTCAAAACCCAAGCCTTTTTTCAAATATAAAATTGGCTTCTGAGGTTTGAAATACCTTGAAGTTCCTTTGCCAACCCCATATATAATAGATAATATCTCCTAAATTAATGAAACCCTTCCTGGTGTTGCCCAAGAGCAGTTCTCTTATACCAATGTGATCCAGAGTGGTGCTATACAAAGGCTATCTAAATTACAAATCTATAAAAGAAAAGTGCAAATGCTAAAAGAGCGTGCTTTCCAGTCATAAGCTTCCCAAAATCAAAACCAACCTCACTGCCATCGTGTCAGATCCAACTCATAGCAACTCCTCCTTGGTTTCTGAGGCGGAATCACCACAGAAGTAGATTGCCCAGTCTTTCTTCCGAGGAGTGGCTGGTGCATTTGAACCGCCAGCCTTCTGGTTAGCAATCAAGTGCCTTAGGCACTACGCCACCAGAGCTCCTTCAATAAGTTTGGGGACCTAAAACAACAAGAGTGCCCTGCTTGTTATTAAAGGAGACAGACTCTTCTTCCCAAAGCACCTTCACTGCCACTACCTAGGCCTGCAGAGGCAACACCGCCTGGCGAGCTGTGGCCTCTAGACAGACTAGAGGAGAGCCACAGGTGTTCCCTCCTTCCCAAATTGCAAATGCTCTTTGCAAAGCTCAGGGCAGCTGTTTTTCTTCAGAGGAACATCGTTTGCTTAATGCCTTCTTTCTATGCCCTGCTATAACCTTCTTTCCAGTCTGGGTAAGCATGCGGGAATTCCTCCAAGAGAGGAAAACCAGATTAAATGCGAATGTGAAATGCTATCCAGTCATTTCAACTCAAAGTGACCTCTCCTTGGGTTTTGGAGGCAGTATGTCTACAGAAGTACATTGCCCAATCTTCCTTCCCAGGAGTGGCTAGTAGGTTAATAGTCAAAATCCAAATAATTTCCTCGAATTTAGAACTGGAAAAAGCAAAATGGAAAAGAAGAAATTAGTGAATTTGAATTTTCTGGCCTTAATCAATTATTGCCGTAGCAAAATTTCAGTTTTTTGTTTGTTAGTTTCAAAATGAAGCTCTTCATGAGGAAATTGGTACAACTCTTTTTCCTCTGCACAGAGTTTACAACTTTCATCTTTCCCAAAACACCTATTCCAGTGAGCCCTAGATTGTGGAGACATTTGCAGCCCCTTTGCTGGGAATTCATAGAGGCATGTTTCTATGCCTGATTTTAGTCACCTATTTAAGAAAAACATTCAACAGATATAGATGAAATTGGCTCCAAGTATTTTTTTTTAATCAATTTATTTTAATGTCTGTGCCTCTTTTTTCCAATGACCTTTGTCAACAAAGAAGCAGGGAAAGTATCAATAATTTCCTAATCCTCTCCCTTTTCTAGAAGATTTTCTAGATTAGAAATAGGCTAATCATGGAAGGCTACGATCTGGTCTATTTCAAAGTGTTTTCAACCCAACAAGCCACTAAAGAATCCAACAGCCTTCACCTGGACCAGCACTAGAGCCTCATCACTGCTCTTGCTAATCCATAATTGTCTATGCTTTCCCTCTCTGAAAAAGTCATTTCCAAAGTGGGGTTTAAGTACCTGCAAAATAATTTACTTTTGTTTAGAAATAAAATAATAGACTTTGGGGATATATTTAATCATCTTAATATAGGTTCCTGCTTGGGTGGCGAAAGTGGATAAGTGATGGGCTCCTAGCTGAGAAATTGGTGGCTCAAACCACCCACAGGCACCTAGAAAATAAGGCCTGTTGATCTCCTTCCAAAGGGTCACAGCCCTGAAAACCCCATGGAGTAAAGTTCTGCTCTGCATGCATGGAGTCACTAGGAGTCAAAATCTACCAGATAGCACACAATGGCAGCAACATAATTATACTGGGGTTGCCATGAGTTGGAGTTGACTCAATGGCCACTAGCAACAATATAACTATAGTCATCGGAGCTCTGGTGGCATAGTGCCTAAGGCATTTGACTGCTAACCAGAAGGCTGGCTGTTCAAACCCACCAGCCACTCCTGGGAAGGAAGGCGGGGCAATCTACTTCTGTAGTGATACCACCTCGGAAACCCAAGGAGGGATCGCTATGAGTCTGGTCCGACTTGACGGCACATAACGACAACAAATAGTCATAGTCAGGCAGATAACATAAATGTTTTGGAGCCACAAACTGATTGGTGTACATGATTTTAAAAGTTCAGACACCTTGCCTACAAAGCAGCACATAGGGCCTTTCAAAACATAAACCATATAATCCCTTGCCACTTCTTAAGACTCTTTTGTGACTTACCATTGACAAGAGTGAGCATCAAACTCCTTTTCACAGACTCCAAGTCTTGCCTGTGCCAGGCCCTGCTCCTTCCTCAATCACATGTGTCAGGACTCTCCCTCCTTACACATAGGCTCCAGCCACTCCAATTTTTTTTTTCCAATTCAGGACATTTGCACATGCTATTCCATCTTCCCAAAATGTCTACTCCACTCCCATCACATAGCTGGTTCCTCTCCTTTGAGACCTCCACTTTAAATATACTTCCTAAGAGAAACTTCCCCTGATCTCCTACCTAAATAAAGAATTCCTTACACATTTTCTGTTCCAATCTCTTTGTATATTTTTAGCATACATTACAGCTTTCAGTCATTTTGTTTGATCCCCCTCCCCTTTTTCTTGTAACTCCCAGCAAAGCCGTGTGTGTCTGCCTATCTGCTCTTTCCCATTGTGTCCTCTGTGCCTGACTCATTGTAAGTGCTCAGTAAATAGTATCTGGCTGACTTTGAGATACATGTGTAGCAGCTCTACGTACACAACTCCTAGTGGCAAGCACTTTGAAAGTCAGTTGTTTACTGTGTGGCAGGAACAGCGTTAAGGATCTTACATGTGCCCTTGCAGTGCAGTGGTTAGGTATTCAGCTGCTAACCAACAGGTTCCCTGTGGGAAAGATGTTGCAGTCTGCTTCCATAAAGATCACAGCCTTGGAAGCCCTGTGGGGCAGTTCTAGTCTGTCCCACGGAGTCACTATGAGGCAGAGCTGACTCAGTGTCAGAAAGTGTGGTGTTTTCGTAACTCTTTTTTTCCCTTTTTTTTACAAAGTTTCTCTCACCTAAGTACTATTATTTTACAGATGAGGTAAAGTCACCACTCTGGGTCACACTGCAATTTGTGCAAGAGACAAGATTTGAACCCAGGCATGTGACTCCTAACGTATTCTTGACTGTATGCAATACTGTTTCAATCCAATGCCAACTAATAACAACATTTTATTGAGGTTTTACTATGTGCCAGATGTTCTAATTAGCACTTTGAATCATTTTTAATAACTTTGCAAAAGCAATTCTGGAAACAAGCAAGCAAGTTAGTTTAAGCTGAGAGGAAATTTTGTATTCTCCAGTTTTATTGTTTTTATTTTTTTTTGGGGGGGGGTGGAGGGGACAATGTTAAAATGAGTAGTATATGCACCACTTGCAAGGCCCGACTGCATGACGTCCAGGTAACAGTTAAATACATTGCTATTCCTTTTTTCCTCCTTTTCTAGATCTTTCCTTCCCTGATGGATACCTTGGCTTCAGCTTGCACTAAATCACATTATATGCCTCATCATTAGAACAATGTCTTTTAATAGCTCTCAAAATACTTGGCTCCCCTTGGATACCATTGAGACAAGGTGTCTTGCATTTCAGATCGGTCTCAGGAAGAACCAGGGAAAGAAAACTGGGGAGCACAATACTCAAGTTCTTCTCATTCACCAAGGGAATGGTGGGATTTTTAAAATTACCTTTTAAAATAACTGTCAGATACCAGCTGATATTGGCCTAGGTCTGAACCCAGTAATTGTATCTCCTCTCATACACACAATCTAAGTGGCTTTAGCAGAAGAACTTAAGCCCTCTTATCTGTAAAAATAGGGCTAAGATTATCTACCTGACTTATAAGGATGTTATGAAAGTCCTTTTAACTTTGTAAACCTCTTGGAGATAACAACACTGCCTTGTATTTGTGTAACTATTATCTCATCAGACTTCTAAACTGTTTTTGGATCTTTTTTTCTAGTTCAATAAATCTTGCAGCAGCTCCGAAAGATAGGTAGGGGGCAGTTTTTGCCTGCATCTTACAGAATAAAAAGAAATTTATCCAAGGTCATAGTGTTGAGGCAAAATTTGCAAAAGAATATTGTTATCCTTTTTCTCTCCTCAGTTGATCCAGTTCTCCCCAATTTGTATAGACATAAATTATAATTTCTCATTATTTTGGTTTAACTATTATGCATTACTTACACAATCATTTCAGGTTTTGAGGATGGCTTCTATAATTAAAGTGGAAAATAAAAGCATGAAATATTATCACTTACATATGCATATTTTCCCATTTAGATAGTCATACTTAATGTGAAAGAGATAAAATGGATACTATGACTAAGGAGTCTCTGGTAGCATAGTGGCTAAGGCACTTGACTGCTAACCAGAAGGCTGGCGGTTCAAACCCACCAGCCACTCCTCGGAAGGAAGGTTGGGCAATCCTACTTCCGTAGTGATACTGCCTCGGAAACCCAAGGAGGGGTCGCTATGAGTCAGGGCTGACTCGACGGCACATAACAACAACAACAATGACTAAGTTTATGTAGAGACAGTATTACATATTAGACTTTAAAATACTCCTTTACCCAAAGCTATGCATTAACTTAACTTCAGTCTAGCCTTAAAATTATCTAACAAGCAATGTCGATCATCTTTCTCTCCTATCTTCCTGTAGCTGTTACTCCAACATAAAAAGGGATTCGATACAATACATCACAAAATGAACTTCAAAATATGTTTTTTTTCTCTCTTCCAAGCCCTCTGAAAACACAAATAGGAAGAAATAAACTCAGAGAAACAGACTGGGAACTACATTTCCCTTCTGCTTCTTCAGAGGTATTGAACAAGGACTATCCAAAATGTTCTCTAAGGGCACTGAGAGGACACCCAAAAGCTCCAAATCACAAGGAGACTTTGGGTGGTGCCTTTTTTTTTTTTTTTATCTTTCCCAAAAAATGAGCCAAAGATGAATGAGGCTAACACCAAAGCCAAATCCAGAAGATTTCTGGGACATAATATTCCAGCAGAATACAATTCTATAAAATGTACAGCAGTCATGGAAAAATACCATCTCTGGGACTTCTCACTCAGAGCAGAAGAATAACTTACAAAGAACAGCAGATAACAAATCACTGAATATGTAGCACAGTTGGGCAGGCGTTAACCACTCTGTGCTGATTCCCATTTCTCCGAAGGGAACAGAGAGAAGAGCATCTCCAGCCCTCAGATCTAACCATGTCCAACAGTGTGTGAGTCCCTGGGAGTGGCACAGAGGTACACTGATGAGGAAGGTAAGAGAAACAATCTAAGGTGGAAGGTGTTATGTCTGACTGGTGCTGAGGGGCAGTGCAATGTAGGGATTAAAGTCCCAAACCTTTGGAGTAAAATTCCTAGCTTAAAACCTGTCTTTAGCTCTCTATAGCTGTACAGCAGCACCAATGACTCTCTGAATCTCTGTTACCTAATCTGTAGAATGGATACCTTCTGTTCCTCCTGTGTTTACTGATCAGTCTTACTAGAAGTTCATCAGTATCATTAATCTATAAAAGCAACTATTGGCTGTGCTCATTTTGTCTATTTTATTTCTGATTTTTTCTTATCATTCCCTCTGAGCTTAATTTCCTATTCTTTTTCTCTTCTCTCGATAGAAAAATTTACATCATTTTTTTTTTTTCCATACACACACACACGTATAAAGTATGTATGTGTGTAGCTCCACTGGTGCAAATGTTAAGCCCTCGGATGCTAACCATTCCTCCCTTGTGGAAAGACTTAGCAATCTGCTTCAGTAAAGATTACAGCTAACAAAACCCTATTCAGCATTTCTACTCCCTCACACGGTGTCTCTATGAGTCAAAATTGATCCGATGATATCTAACAACAACACATATATCAAGCTCCAAACTCGCTAACGCTGGGTCATTCCGAATAGAGACCTCTCCTTGGGTTTCCGAGGCGGTATCTCTATGGCAGTAGTGCCCAGTCTTCCTTCTGAGGAGTGGCTGGTGGATTTGAACTGCCAGCCTTCTGGTTAGCAGTCAAACACACAAACATGTATAAAACCCCCCAAAAAACTCATTGCTGTCGATTTGATACCAACTCACAGCGACACTATAGGACAGAGCAGATTCGCCCATAGGATTTTCCAGGCTGTAATCATTACTGAAGCAGACTGACACATCTTTCTCCTGTGGGGTAGCTGATGGGTTCGAACCACACACATTTCGGCTAGCAGCTGAGTACTTAACCGCTGCACCACCTATTTATCTATTTAAAACTTTGTATTTCTTTTCTTTTCACTATTTTAGCTGTTATCTCCCAAGTTTTGATATGAGCCAATTTCATTATTGTTCAGTTTAAAATATATTCTAATTTCTATTGTATTTTTTTTTCTTTGATGCATTAGCTATTAAGAAATATTACTTAAATTTCCAGGAATTTGAGCTTCTCTAATCAACAAACTTCTAAGATTTTTTAAATCATATGCAGTATTATTATTATTATTATTGATCACAGGAGCAGTAAACTAGAGATTAATAACAAAACAGTGATTAAAAAACCCAAAAAACCAAACTCACTGCTGTCGAGTCAAACCCAACACATAGTGACCCCTCCATAGGTTTCCAAGGTGGTATCACTACGGAAGTAGATTACCCAACCTTCCTTCACTCTGTGGTTCAAACCCACCAGGAACTCCTCGGAAGGAAGGTTGGGCAATCTACTTCCATGCACATATCTGTGCATATATCTGTTCCTGTCCTGGCTCTCACTTCTCTAGGATATATACCCAGTAGTGGGATTGCCGGGTCAAATGGTATCTCCAATTC
>NW_006921669.1:1217081-1225430 GCF_000298275.1 Orycteropus afer afer
AATTTGTTGCTGTCATTTTTGTTGTGTGCTTTTTTATGGTGTTGATTTCTTTGTTCCATATAATTTTCTGTGCTGAGTTTGTTTTGTTTATGAATTGTGTTATTACTTCCTTCATTGCTATTATTTTAGTATTTGATAAATATTTGTGCTGGTCCTCTTTTTTATTTTGATGTGAAGTTTTATCATTTTTTTTTTAGGTTACCCTGTGATTTATAGTTTTCTTCCCAAGTTTAGAACAGTCCATTCTATCTTGTAGTTGTCTTGACTTGTCTGCCATTTAGAAGTTCTGTAACTACACAATTTTTTCCCTCTTTTTGGTTTGTAGTTGTCCTCATTTGTCAATTGATGTCTGTAGTTCCCTGTTTACAATCTTGTAGGCTTATCTACTTTGGATACTTCCGTAGCTGGGTTGGTTTCCGGGTTATGTCACCATGTGTGTTAATGGTCAGTTTTTGTTTGCTATTATTGCTTCTCTGTCCAAAGGACTCCCTTTAGCATCTCTTGTAAGGTTGTTCTGGTTTTAACAGATTCCCTTAATTTCTGTTTATCTGGAAATGTCCTAATTTCACCATCATATTTGAGGGACAATTTTGCTGGGTACATAATTCTTGGTAGGAAATTTTTCTCTTTTGCATGCATGCATGCACGCACTGCCGTCAAGTCAGATCCCACTCATAGCGACCCCTCCTTGGGTTTCCGAGGTGGTATCACTATAGAAGTAGATTGCCCAGCCTTCCTTCAGAGGAGTGGCTGGTGGGTTAGGGTAAGGTTCAGGGTTTTATATGTACCATCCCATTGCCTTCTCGCCTGCATGGTTTCTGCCAAGAAATCTGAGCTTAGTCTTATTGGTTGTTCCTTGTAAGTAACTTCATTTTTCTGTGTTGCTTTCAGGATTCTTTCTTTGTCTTTGGTTTTGGTGAGTTTGATGATGATATGTCTTGGTGATTTTCTTTTGAGGTCTATCCTGTTTGGGGTTCACGGACTTCTTCAATGGACATATTATCATTTTTCATCATACCAGGAAAATCTTCTTCCAATAAATCTTTGACAATTTTTATGTGGTTTTATTTGTCTCTTCCTGTTCTGAAATTCCATTTACATGTAGGTTATTCTTTTTGATGGTATCCCACATGATCCTAAGGCTTTCTCCATTTTGTTTTTATCCTTTTTCTGATTGATCCTTTTCCAAAGAAGTATTCAGGTATTTGTCTTTAATCTCACTAATTCTGCCCTCCATTGATTCAATTCTACTCCTTTGCCCTTTCAATGTGTTATCTATTTCTGAAAATTTAGTATCAATCTTCTGGATTTCTGTCTGTAGATTTTGTATAATTTCTAGTTTTTCCTTTATTTTGTCATTTTGTTCTTGAATTGTCTTCTGAAATTCTTCTAGGGTTTTTTTCTGTGTTTTCCTCAGTTTTTTCAGTGTTCTCCTTGATCTGTCTCTCAATTCATTGAAGATAA
This sequence comes from Orycteropus afer afer, assembly GCF_000298275.1. Classification (NCBI taxonomy): domain Eukaryota; kingdom Metazoa; phylum Chordata; class Mammalia; order Tubulidentata; family Orycteropodidae; genus Orycteropus; species Orycteropus afer. The sequence continues at coordinate 1,218,546 of NW_006921669.1, forward strand.
TTATTTTGAATTCCTTATCAGGTAGTTCCAATGCTGCCTCTTCCTCAGGGGTGTGTTTGGGTCTGCATCTTGGTGCCTTGTTTCTCCTGCTTTATCTTGCTTCTGTGTGCACTGTGATGCTCTGTTGTCTCCCAGGCATTATGACATTTTTGCATTTATATTCAATTGGTGATTGTATGTTGAAGTGACTTGCCCAAGATTTTTGTTTTCTTTGGATTTTATCTAAGTAAGTAGGGTACTGTGCTCCTTTATTCAGTAGTTGGCAGCACTTATACACTCACCACCTATCTCCTTTCCCATTGTCAGACTCCCGTATGTCCCTGCTGTCCTGGCAAATGGAGCTTATTCTTAGGTCCTGTTTTCATTCAGGTTTTTCCATTAGTTGGGTGCCTAATCCACTTCTGTATACTTCCTCTCAAAGCTCAGGGCTCCAGGATTGTGTTCTGTATCTCTGTCAATTGGTTTCTCTTTTCTCTGTTGAAGAGGGTCTATGTAGCTTGTCTGCCTATTACTCCATCTTACCGGAAGTCCATTCTTATTATTCTTGTAAGTGGAACATATTTGGCTGCATTTTTTATTTTTGAGATAATAAGTCTTTGCATGTTTTTAATGTATTTTTCTGTGTGTTAGTTTTTCAGTGGTTTGACTATTATGTTTATGTATGTGTGTGCTTGTGTGTGTTTTCTTATCCAAATTGGAATTTGTTCTTAATATTTTATTTCATTGTTTTTTGTCAATTTAGGGAAACTATTGGCCATGATATCTTCAAATATTATGTCTAAATATTCTCTCTCTCTCTGCTTCTAGACTACAATTTTAAGTGCATTAAAACTTTTTCATATCTTACGTATCTCTTACATGCTTTTCTGCATTTTCCTTCCTTTCTCTCTCATGCTATCAATCTATTTACATTCTTCTAACATAATATCCATTGTTCTGAATACCAGAAAGTTGTTTACTTTTGTTTTATTGACTATGCAAAAGCATTTGATTGTGTGGATCATAACAATTTATGTATAACATTGAGAGAATGGGAATTCCAGAACACATAATTGTGCCCATGAGAAACCTACACATAGGCCAGGAGGCTGTCATTCAAACAGAACAAGGAGATACTACATTGTTCAAATTCAGGAAGGGAGTCTGGCAGGGTTGTATCCTTTCACCATACTTATTCAATCTGTACGCTGAGCATATAATCTGAGAAGCCAGACTATATGAAGAAGAATGTGGCATCAGGATTACAGGAAGACTCATTAACAACCTGAGATATGCAGACGAAACAGCTTTGCTTACTGAAAGTGATGATGACTTGAAGCACTTACTGATGAAGATTAAAGACTACAGTCTGCACTATGGATTGTTGTTGTTGTTGTTGTTGTTGTTATGTGCCATTGAGTCGGACCCAACTCATAGCGACCCCTTCTTGGGTTTCCAAGACAGTATCACTAATGAAATAGATTGCCCAACCTTCCTTTCAAGGAGTGGCTGGTAGGTTTGACCCACTAGCCTTCTGGTTAGCAGTCAAATGCCTTGAGCACTACACTACCAGAGCTCCTGCAGTATGCATTTACAGATCAATATAAAGAAAACAAAAATCCTCACAACTGGACCAATAAGCAGCATCATGATAAATGGAGAAAAGATTGATGTTGCCAAAGATTTCATATTACTTGGTTCTACAATCAGCATCAATGGAAGCAGCAGTCAAGAAATAAGATGACATATTGCACTGGGCATATCTGCTTCAAAAGGCCTCTTTAAAGTGCTGAAGAGAAAAGATGTCTCACTCAAGACTAAGGTACACCTAACCCAAGCTATGATGTTCTCAGTTCCCTCATATACATGTGAAATTTGGACTATCAATAAGGAAGACCAAAGAAGAGTTGATGCTTTGGGGTTGTAGTGTTGGCAAATAATACTGAAAGTACTATGGGCTGCCAGAAGAACTAATAAATCTGTCCTGGCAGAAGAGCAGCCAGAATGCCTTTGGAAGTGAGAATGGCCAGACTTTGTCTCACCTACTTTCATCATGTTGTCAGAAGGGACCATTCCCTGGAGAAGGATAGAAAGCTTGGTAAACTGGAGGGTCAGTGAAACAGAGAAAGGCCTTCAACAAGATGGATTGACACAGTGGCGGTAACAATGGGCTCAATTATAGCAAGGATTCTGAGGCAGGTGCAGGACTAGCAGTGTTTCATTCTGTTGTACATAGGGTCACTATGAGCTGACTCGATGGCACCTAACTACAACAACAAAGTAATATTCAGTTAAGTGATACTCTGTTTTTCCATTATATTCATTTATGAAATTCTTAGGTTCAAATTTGCATTTTTTTTTTTCAGTTGTAAAATTGGCAATTGACTATATTTATTACTTCCAGGATTGTGCTAGCATTAATGATCTTTTTCTCTATGTTCTTGAACATATTAATTATTTAAAATTATTTCTCTATGTTAACCATCTATGAATCTGCTTCTATTACCTATTTCGCTCTCTCGCTCTCTCTCTTGCTCTCTCTCTCTCTCTCTCTTTTTCATTCTTTTGGACCTATTCTTTTGCAGGCCTTGTATTTTTGTTTGGACCTCAAACAAAACATAAATACATCATTGACTCTGGAAGATGCTATCTTTAACATAATTATATAAAGATTTTTTTTCTGTATGATGAATACTTTTCACAGACCTTATCTGGGGGAAGTTTGGCTTCAGGGTTTGATAAAGCCACTCTAGGTCAGTTTTGCCCTGACTACTATGGCATGATAGTTCTGATGTTTCAACCAAAACTGTGAAAAGAACTGCTCCCCATCAGTGCACCTTGAACTACAACTCCTGTTTCCCTAGGATTATATAGTGACTAAAATCACTGCATTTCAGCTCTATAATTGTACAGAAGCTACTTCTTCCTAACTGCTCTCTTTGTAATTTTATCCTGCAATGTACAAATAATGAATTTACCCTACAGTGTGCAAACAACTCAAGGGGAAGTTAGATGCAATTTTTTACTCACTTTCTATGTTTCCTTTCTCAATAATATTTTGCTGCTAAAATATTAGCTCTTTGGTCACTCTAAACTCCATATTCTGTCTCCTTGGTCCAGTATAACTGCTACTCTTTGTTAGGGATATATTTTCCCCAAGCAAGAATTGACAAATGGACTTAGAAAAAACTCTACCAATATGATCTCAACTGTTTTATGACTTGTAGTCCCTTGTATTCTGTTTTAATATTTTATTTCCAAGGCCTTTTAGACAGTTATTTTATGTTATTGCCTAAGTTTTCCAGTTGTTTTCAGCAGGATTAGTCTGATTCAAGCTATTACATCTTGGCTGTAACTGGAAGTCCAAAATATCGTAATGTTTTTTGTTTGTTTATTTCACTCTGGCATATCCAACAGTCCTTTTTAAAATACATCACTAAGATTTTAGTCAAAGTCAACAAGAATTTGACAGTCTTCTGCTTCAGATTTACTTTTATTGACAGGATGATAAAAATTCTTATTAATCACTGTCACCTATAACTCTTAACGTGACTCTGAAAGAGCTAATTGGAAGAAGAGAATAATGAGGAAAAGACGATAGTAAATATAATGATCTGGAATTATACTTGTAGTTTTCATTATTAATGATGGTATGTTCTGTACCACTACAAACATCACACTTTTCCTTCAGTGGGTAAATAATATCAAATATGTTTTAGATGGATACTTCAATTTTAAGGAAATACACTGATTTTCCTTTTGAAAAGTGAAAACAACAGAAATACATAACACATAAAAACAGTTTAGAAGTTTCCACCTGAATTAGATAAATGTATTTGTCCAGAAACAACTGGGAACTTGTTATAAATATAAATTCTCATGCCACAACCCAGCCTTACTATGTCAGAAATTCTACAGGGTACAGAGAAGGATCTGAGATGTGGAGTAGCCAGATAACACTATCCATATCCTCTACAACAGACTTGGGAAACCAAGGGAAATGGATATGTATAACAATCCTCACACCCAGAGCTTCAAAGGAAAGGGTAAAGCAGTAGATCAAATACTGATGAGAGGATGAGTCTGAATGAAAACCAGAAACAGTACATTGTCAACGGCATGGCATGGCCATTTTGAATTATTGCATGCAGTGTTCTGATCAGAGCAGGAAGCAGATAACCAGCTCTGCCTTCTGGGGACTGCACCAGCACCCACAACAGTGACAGAAAACACAGGTGTGACCTCCCTCCTTACCTTGCACAACCTCTGATGATTAGAGCCATAGCCTCCCAACCTACCCACTTGCCATCCAGTCAACCCACCCCCCCCATGCTATTGGAAGTATCTGACAAGGAATTTAAAAAAATTATATTTAGTTACCTTCAAAAGATTGACAGAAAGTTTGAGGCAACTGCAGATACAATCAAGGAAAACAACAACAACAACAAAAAAAAAACCTCTAGAATATCCTTTTTAAAAAAAATACAGGAGTAAATTGACAAAGTAAATGGAAAAAATAAAAACCATACAAAAACAGTAAATAGAATTCCAGAAGATTAATACTAAAATTTCAGAAATAGATAACACATTAGGACAAAGGACTAGAACTGAATCTAATGAACTGAATCAATAGAACTGAATAGAAGATAGAATTAGCAAAATTGAAGACAGATCTCTTAATGCTAATCTGTTAGAGGAACATCACAAAAACAAATAAAAAATGAAGTCTAAGAAATATGTGTTGTTGTTGTTGTTGTTGTTATGTGCCATCGAGTCGGACACGACTCATAGTGACCCCTCCTTGGGTTTCCAAAGCAGTATCACTGTGGAAGTAGATTGCCCCATCTTCCTTCCGAGGAATTATGTAAGACACCAAAAATAGGTATAGTTTACATGTGATCAGACTCCCAGGACTTGAAGAGACAAAATAAAAGTACCAAGAAAATTGTCAAAGATTTGTTGGAAGAAAACTTTCCTAATATCATGAAAGATGAGAAGCTATGCATTCAAGAAGTTCAACAAACTCCTAGTAAGATAGATCCCAAAAGAAAACCACCCAAACAAATCATATTCACACTTTCCAAAACCAAAGACAAAGAATCCTGACAGCAGTTTGAGAAAAATAAAAAATTACCTATGAAGAAGAACCAGTAAGTTTAAGCTCTGATTTCCTGGCAGAAACTGAGAAGGCAAAAAGGCAATGAGATGACCTATGTAAAACACTGAAGGACAGTGAAAAGGATGGAATAATCCCAAAGTATTCTATGAATCAAGCATAATCTTGATACCAGAAGCAGGCAAAGACATCTCTAAAAAAGAAAATTATAGACCAATATTTGTCATGAACATTGATGCAAAAATTCTCAACAAAATACTAGCCTATAGAATTCAAAAACATATCAAAAAATACATCATGACCAAGTGAGATTCATGGTGGGTATGCAAGGATGGTTCAACATCAGGAAAAAAAAAAATCTACCACATAAATAAAACAAAAGCAAAGAACCACATGATCATATCAAATGATGCAGAAAAGATATTTGACAAAATCTAATAGCTATTCTTGATTTGAAAGAAATGCTCAGAAAAACAGCAATAGAAGGGAAATTCATAATCATAATTAAGGACATATACAAAACCAATGGTCAACATTATTGTCAACAGATAAAGACTGAAAATATCCTCTTATAAATAGGAACTACACAAGGATGTCCTTTATCACCACTCCTATTCAACATTGTATTGGAAGTCCTAATCAGAACAGTATGGCAAAAAAGGGAAATAAAAGGTTTTTGAAATGGTAAAGAAGTAAAACTGTCTCTATTGTATAGGATATACATAGAAAATCATAAAGACTCAATTAAAAAAAAAAACTATTGGAACTAATAGAAGGAATCAGCAATGTGGCAGGTTACAAGATCAACGTAAAAAAATCATTCAAATTTCTCCACACTACCAAAGACAGAATTAAAGACAACAACAGTCAATACTAGTATAGACACAATTCTGTAATATGTCCACGAACACAGGAGAACATAAAAACCCAAAACTAAACTCACTGCCATTGATGCCATTGAGTCAATTCCAACTCACAGTGAACTACATTGGATTTCCAAGGCTGTAAATCACTTCATCTTTCTTCCACAGAGCAGCTGGTGGGTTTGAACCAATGACTTTTTGGTTAACAGCCAAATGCCTTAAGCACTATACCACCAGAGTTCCTTATAGTAGAGCATACAGGAGGAAGGATCATGAAAACTCCTTAGCCATGAACAAAGGTCTTGAGGGAATGACTCATTGGGCCTGGGGGCTCAGGACCATAGTCTCAAGGGACATGAAGGTCAATTGGGATAACATCACAAAGATGATGTTCTACATACTACTCTGGTGAGTAGCGGCTGAGGCCTTAAAAGCTTGTGAGTGGCCAGCTCAGGTGCAATTTTGGTCTCTCCTCATCCAGAGTACAGAAGAATGAAGAAAATCAAAGATGCAAGGAAACAATTAGTCCAAAAACTTGGAGGACCATGTGAATCCCAGCTTCCACTGCCCTGAGACCAAAAGAACTGGATAGTTCCTGCTCACCACCACTAACTGTTCTGAAAGGAATCACAATAGGAGGTCCCAGATAAAGTGAGAGAAAAATGTGAAACAAAGCTCAAAATCATAAGAACAGTCTTACTGGTCTGATAGAGAGACTGGTGGGACCACCAAGACTCTGGCCCTCAGATACTCTTCGATCTTCAAACTGAACTCACTCCCAGGCTCAATTTTCAGCTAATTGATAGAAAGACCTATAAGGTATACAGTAATATCAGGAGGGTATGCATTCATTACAACAGTCAAGCATTTGTGATCAAGAGGAAAGTATTTGCCCAGGAACAGAGCTCAGAAGACTGGAAGGGATAG
>NW_006921669.1:1226570-1227085 GCF_000298275.1 Orycteropus afer afer
GTTCAAGCCCACCAGCCACTCCTCGGAAAGAAGGTTGGGCGATCTACTTCCGTAGTGATACTGCCTTGGAAACCCAAAGAGGGGTCGCTATGAGTCGGGTCCGACTCGACGGTACATAATAACAACAACAACAACAATAATAACTTCACATTTATGAATTTTCCACCTCTCCAAATGTTAACCAGTTCCAGAGAGGTGCTAGAGAAGAGCTACTCCTGAATCCAGTGGTCCAATACCGGTGGTTCTCAAAGTATGGTCCCTGGACCAGCAGCATCAACACTACCTGGGAATTTGTTAAAAATGAAATTATTGCTGTTTACCTCAGACTCACTGAGTCCGAAAGTCTAAGGATTTCAGGACATTTAAGGGATTCTGATGCACACAAAATTTGAGGACCACTGTTGTCTAATATGTATTTTAGTAAGTTGGCAATGAATCATATGACAAGGTTAATTAAAAGTGATTAGGCACCAAGATTCAAGAGACAGGAAATTGCAAAGTAAATTTCCAACTTA
>NW_006921669.1:1227939-1230402 GCF_000298275.1 Orycteropus afer afer
TGCCTTAGGCACTATGCTACCAGAGCTCCCTTGTATGTGTATGTGTGTATGTATGTATGTGTGCATATATATATACACACATACATACATACACACACATATATACGTATATATGTGGTGTGTGTTGTAAGAAATATCTTTGTAGAGATTTATTTATAGAGGTGTTGCCCTGCTATTATTCTTCCCTGCCAGCTCCTAAAGAAGTATGTTCTAACTCCTTCATCCCAATCTTGTTAGGTAGGCCTTTCTGATATAACACAGAAATTTTAATATTTTAAGATTAATGATTGAAAATTATGGTGTCACTGCAATTGGTAAAATCTAGATGGTATGGGATATGATGCTTTGGTGATGAATACAGGAAGAGTGTTTTTATCCTGCAATAAACTTGCACTTGCTTTGGTCAAGACTAAGGATGTCCTTGGACAAGAGGTAGGTCATGTGAGAAAAGAGGTCCTAGGAACAAAAGGTTCTATCAGCACAAAACTAAAGTAAGGGGCAACAGTGGGTATGTAGGAGTTGCTGAAGTCAGGGAAAGCCACCACCTACAACATGCGTTTCTTTGCCCAGGATACAGGGACTTAACAAAGAAACTTGAAAGAGTCTCTGACAACACCCAAAGAGAAAGGCCAGGTTTCAAATAGTCTTGTCACCAAGGCAGAGAGCTAGTTTATGAAACTACCATTTAAGTAAATGATTTCACTTTCTATTTCCACCACCCTCGCCCTGTTCAAACTGTGGAAGAGTCAGAAATTATCTGGGAAGATTGGGTGGGGGAGTGAAAGAACAAACTAACGAAATAGCAAAGAAGCCAACCATATTCTTCTTTCTACTTCAGGCTTTGGAGAGATGCTGTCTTCTGCAGGCTGGGGCGATGAGAACATGGTAATGCTACATCAGAGCCAGAGTTGTTATTAATACCTCAAACCAGCCATTATGATTTATGATTTGGGTTCACTTCGTTACTTAAAGTGGCTGTAGGGTATTTTATTGCCTACATTAAAACAAAACTATCATGGACTTGGAGTTTTCATCCAGAGGCAGGGAAACATTATCAGAACTGAACACATTTTAGAAAGATTGTGAGAGACAAAAATAAAGTTGTGCTTTGATTATGTCAGGAGTCGTGCTTGCCCAACATACTGGTTACACACATATTGAGTCTTTAACAATTTGGTTCAAGTCCAAAAACTCTAAAAAGTGAGAGTTGAGCTAGCTCCGTGCATAGGAAGCCTGTCCCACCCAAATCCACAGGAGGGCATATGCCCAGATGTACAAAGAAACGTTGACTGTGTATTTCATGTTCAAAATAATTTGTAAAGATATGGAACAGTTTTGTAAGGGCAAAGATGTATAACAAATAGAGATTTCATGCTTTTGTTTCCAGTCCTTTCCTGGAGTACTAGGTCTGCTTGTCACTAGCATGTGAGGCACATATTTCTTGGGCCTCAGTTTCCTCATTTGTGTAACAAAGGATTGGATTAAATCATTATAAATATCAGCAGTCTATGATTCTATGACATCATTATAAAAACAAATGCCGGGTGAAATGTGCTTTTAATTTAGACTCTTGCCACTAACTTGACATTCCTTTTCCATAAGAGGCTTGCCTTGCATTCCTGAAAGGTAGATATGAAGCTCAAAAAGGTAAGAGTGTCATGGTAATCAGAGTAAAGGCTCCCAAAGATGTCTCCATCCTAATCAGTGAAACCTATGAGTATGTTTCCTTACAAGGAAAAAAGGGCTCTGTATATGTGATTATGTTAAGGATTTTGAGTTGAAGAGATTAGCCCAGGTTATCAAGGTGGGCTAACCTAATCACGTAGGTTCTTAATATAAGAAAACCATTCCTGACCATGGTCAGAGGAAGACATGTCTATAGAACATTGGTCAGAGAGCTGCAAAACTGTGGCTTTAAACAGAGAGAAAAAGGACCACAAACCAAGGAATTTGGATAGTCATGTATTGTTGTTGGGTCCTGTTGAGTTGATTTTTGACTTATCATGACTCCATGTGATGTGTAGGGTTTTCTATCCCATAGGGTTTTCTAGGTTGCAATCTTTACAGGAAGATCACTGGGTTTTTCTCCTGTGGAGTCACTGGATGGGTTAAAACTGCTAACCTTTTGGTTAACAGCCAACCACTTAACTGTTGCACTACCAGGGTTCTTCAGATAGCCACTAGAAGGTAGAAAAAAGCAAGGAAATGGATTCTCCCTTAGAACTCCAGAAAGGAATATAGCTATTGCCAATGCTTTAATTTTAGTCCAATGAAACACAATTATGCTCCTGAACTCCAAAAATAAATTTGTATTGCTTTGCTTCCTAATTCTGTGGTAATATATTATGGCTGCCACAGAAAACTAAGCATGAACATTTTAGAAAAGTTCAAAATACAATGCAGATACAGATTATGATGATGCTAAGGATAGATATTATGAAATTATGTGAAATAAACATATAT
>NW_006921669.1:1231397-1232661 GCF_000298275.1 Orycteropus afer afer
CTTCCTTCCGAGGAGTGGCTGGTGGGTTTGAACCGCCAGCCTTCTGGTTAGCAGTCAAGTGCCTTAGCCACTATGCTACCAGAGCTCCAAGATTAGAGAATGGAAAACAGACTTGCTACTTACTGTTGGTGTCACCACAGAAACTGGTCTTCATCCTGCCTGTGGTGACTGGACCCTATATCAGTGTTTGGTTCCAGTTTGCTGTTTGTCCACAGTACAGAACTGGCCACATGGTGACCCCTCTGAGATTCCAGGGCACCTTCCTGGAAGTTTGAGTTCCACCTTGACGGAAGCATTTCAAAGACTGTTTGGGACACTACTGCCCCTCCTCTGAGGGCTGAGTCTCACTTCTGTGGGGCTTCTTTCCCATATTCTTCCCTTTGTTCTCTCAGCCCTGCAGGTGGCTTCCTCAAGTTACTACTTCTGTACTACTTCAGTGATCCCCTTCTGCCTTTTCAGTTACTTATTCTCAGATTAAACATGTTGTGTTAAATCTGCTCTGTTAATATTTTGTATTGTTATTCCGTATCATGACTGGAACCAGAATGATAAAGAACTTGGTAACAAAAGTAGTCCCAAGAAAGAAATCCTCAAAAATGGGAATTGAGATTGGTTTATTCATGACTTTGAGCTTCAATGCAGTCTTGCATTCCTTGAAATAAGAATGAGAAGCTAGTAAACTATGACATTTAGTGACATGTTGATTAATCGAATTATCAATTGTTTGTGATAAAGGGATCTCTGGAGCAAGGGCTTTTGAATATGGAAATATTTGATGTGTCTGACTAGGATGATAAGAATAAGAACAAGGACTTTGTCAAGGAAAGGTTTAGATATGGAAGGAAATTTTCTTTGTTGGTTACTAGGGGAAGGAGAGAAGGGGAGGGAACACTGCTAGATAGGTAGAGACAAGTATTGATCTGGTTGAAGGGAAGGGCAATGTACCAAATGTGAGTGATCAACAAGATGGCACTGAGGAAGAGGAGGACATAGAGAGGTACATGAAAGGTACAACAACAAAGATGAACCCTTTTGCACATACAGTACTACATTGTCAGTGAGGGAAAACATGGGTATACAGCTGGATAGATAGGTGGATAGGCTGAACTATTAAGTATGTCCATGCAGGGGTGAGTGTGCCCATGACCATGTATAGGGTTGGAAGACAATGTTTCTACAATGTATTTGTATGTTCTATAAGAATTCCCAGGTATATAGTAGAGCTGAAAAGCTCCGTGCATAGGAAGCCTGTCCCACCCAAATC
>NW_006921669.1:1235136-1240013 GCF_000298275.1 Orycteropus afer afer
AAGAGATGGAAGGAGAGATTGGGGCGCAGAGAGAGAGGGACAAACTCCCACCGAGGAAAAAGAGCCAGGAGCAGAGCATATCCTTTGGGCCCACGGTCCCTGTGTTGGGAATCTCCTAGGACCAGGAGACACTGAGACAGAAAGCCTTCCTCAAGAGCTAGCTCTGAATTCAGACTTCTGGCCTGCTAAACTGTGAGAGAACCAACAGCTATTTATTACAGTCATCCACCTGTGGTATTTTTATTATAGCAGCTCTAGATAACTAAGACAGTTGACTGAAGCTTGAAGTTAATGGCTACAACCATTTAATGTAATTGAGATGCAGAAATTCAGTGATATAATGTAAAGGATGTACTGCACTGGTTATTCTCATTTCAAGTTAGCTGAGATGGTGGACCAAACCAAACCAAACCAAACCCATGGCCATGGAATTGATACCAGCTCATAGTGACTCTTCAGAGAGCTGGAAAGCTCCTTGGAAGCAAGAATGGGCAGATTTCAAAAAGAAAACAAAGAATGGCCCGATTTCATCTCTCACATTTTGGTCATGTTGTCCAAAGTGGCCAGGCCCTGGAGAAGGATATCATGCTTGGTCAATAGAGGGTTTGTCAAAAGAGGAAGACCTTCAACAAGATGGACTGACACAGCACAGTGACTGCCACAATGGGCTGACACATGGCAACTGTGAAGAAGGCACAAGACCAGGCAATGTTTCGTTCTGTTGCACCGAGGGCTCCTGAGTCAAAAGTGACTCAACAGCATCTAACAACAACCAAAACAATACAAAGGAAAGGATCCAAAGGCTCAGGGAGAAAGAAATGTGGAATAGAATTAGCATTCAATGCTCGGGTATTCATCACACCCTTTCCCCCATTCCATCGCCCTAGAGGGATAGAAGACATGCTCACTAAGGCATTGAGAAACACTTAGTGATTAGAGTGCCTAAGGCACTTGACTGCTAACCAGAAGCCTGGCAGCTCAAACCCACCAGCCACTCCTCAGAAGGAAGTTTGGGCAATCAACTTCCATAGTGATACCACCTCGGAAACCCAAGGAGGGGTCGTTTGAGTCGGGTCCAACTTGGCGGCACATAACAACAACAACAACATCCTTGGTGAGGTCTGTGGAAGCTTTCCTATCTAGCCTGGGTATGAGGAGGAGCAATAATTCTTTGACTTCAAAGGTGATGATAGGGTCTCAGAGGAACAGAAACCACTTGAGAGCACTTAACCATCGTGTTCAAGGTGGGCATATTTACCATAAGGCACAGCATTCCATAAATGGAGATTAGAATATCTGGACCTAGAGGGAACTTATGAGGTGACTGATTTATCATGATGTCTCGAGTAATGAAATAGATGGGCAGCCTGAAAATAATTACTTGATCTATTTAAAAAGAAAAAAAAAAAAAATCTCTGGTTCTAATGGTCTTTAAGTGCCATCATGGAGAATCTTGGTCACTCACCTAGTTTTTAGACATTAGCTAGTTCACAGACCTGGAGCCATTTGATTAATGGGAGGAGTCTTCTCCTTAAAGGAAAGGTCCTGCCACACTGCCCCAAGTCTATGTTTTAAGTGTTCCTCCAAGTTTTCCCCAAAGAAACATAAGTCCCTTTACTAAATGGAAAAAGAAATACTTAGCACTTATTGGGATCGGTGGACATTACCTTTGATCTATCAATAATTTGCTAGAATCTCAAATGTCCACAAATTAATTAGGAACCAACAGAGTTTAGGCAATTGATGGACTTTTGATCCAAATCTGAATAGCAGTAAGCCTAGTAGTTTTATTGTTATATTCTGAGTATATTTTCCCTGTTCTGAATGAATAATTAAATTATAATGGACCTCACAAATGCCAGAATCCACATATCATCATCTTTCTGACGCACTGATTGAGTGCAATTATGATATTGTAAGAGCCAAGTGGTAGCTCCTGGAACTTTTCCTCCCTTACCAGAACAATAAAGGAAAACTATACTATACTCCTAGGAAAAGTTCAAATGTTAATGCCACCATTAAAAACTTGGAATATTCGTGAGTACTGATATGTATCATACCCCATTTAGTTTTCCTGTTTAGCCTGTGATAAAGACACCTACTTTAGTTATGTTGTCAGAAGGGACCATTTCCTGGAGAAGGATGTCATGTTTGGTAAAGTGGAGGGTCAGCAAAAAAGGGGAAGACTCTCAATGAAATGGATTAACACGGTGGCTGCCATGATGGGCTGAGGAGTGTGAGGATAGCACAGGACCTGGCAGCACTTTGTTCTACTGTCCACAGGGTCTCTATGAGTTGGAGCCAACTTGATGGCACTTAACAACAACAACAAAGACAAATGCATCTTCAAGAACAATTGGGGTTTTCAAAACTCAATTAGGTGGCAATTCCAATTGCAGCTACTGTCCCAGATACAGGTAGTAACTTTACATAAGCAAATCAATACAACCCTTGGCATCTAGAATTCAACTATTGACCTAGCAAATGCTTATTTTCTCTATACCAGTTTGTAAGACCCATCCATCAGAAGAAATCAACTCATTTACATTTTTATTTGACCTTATGTTTTGCTTTAAAGTCCTCTTAAACCCTTCCCAAATTTGGAAATCTAATCATTTGTTCTCCAGAATTTTGACATAGCTGGGTCTCCTTTCTCCCTTGTATGCGTGACTTCAAATTCTTTAAATCAATGAACAGAAATATTTTTATCATCTGAATTTTCCCTTGTAGCTTCCAGTAATGAAAAATAAAATGCGATGGTGAGATGCATTTGTTTTTATAGCTTAGCCCATTTCTCAGAAGGTTTTATCCAATCCCAGTACATTTCTGATTTGGGGAGTGATGACTATGACTGGTAGTTGGTAAAAATAAATTTTAAAAATTATATTTTGGTATATCTATGTTGTATAATATTACTACAATTGGTGTTTAGTGCTCATAGTGTTATGATTTATAAAATATGAGGATGTATCTGGGCTCCTAGTTTTCAACTTCACTTGTTTTTCTCAATGCTTTCTTGTGTGGTTCTGACTAAGGGGAGATGCTACTGCCCGCTGAAAGGAATAAAGTTGGCAGAAACATACCATTTCCCAAGATCTCATTTACAGACCTGGGCCTGGCCTCAAGGCTGAAGAGACAATTGTGCTCACTTTCTCCTTCCTCTGGCACAAAAGTTTTGCCTGTAGTCCTAGGGAGTGCTCCCAGAGTATTCATAATTCAAGGAGTATAATGACCACACCAGGGACTCCCTGCTTCATAGAGTTACCATTTTTAAGGGAAAAGTCTGAAGGATGTACAGTTTCTTAAAACAATCTCAGATACTAAAAAAAAATGCCTCTAGATTTACCTTAAAGGAAGAAACAAAATGATCTTGTAAGTGTGAAAATGCTTATCTTAAAAAAAAAAAGGTGGGGAATCATAACAGAGGAATCCAAACCCACCAAACCAAACCCACTGCCATCAAGTTGATTCTGACTCATAATGAACCTGATAAATCTTTACAGAAGTAGATTGCTTCATCTTCCTTCCATGGAGCAGCTGATGTGTTTAAACTGCCAGTCTTCTGGTTAGCAGTCAAATGCCTTAGGCACTGCACCACCAGAGCTCCCTCCAGAGGAATCCAGATGGACACAAATAACAAAGTAGTCTAGAAGAATCCTTTTTTCACTTGCCTTTTCTTATTTCAGTCACTTTGTTGGAAGAGTGTCAGTGATAAGAAACTTTAACTACTTTAGCACATTAAATACAGGAAAAGGAAGTTAACTTTGAAGTTTAATTGTCCTCACTTAACTTATGGGAACTTACACCTTATCTGATACCGAAGAGAATGCATAGCATGAACAATGACAAAAAATGTTCTTCACAGCATGTTAGAATAATGGAGTTTGAGGACTAAAATCTTGGGCCTTAAAATTAGTCAGTCCGAGGTCTGAATTTTAATGCAAATTCTTAAGTTATATCAAAATAGAAAGTTAAAGCAATATATAGGCCGTGAGTCTGAACCAAGTAACCACCTCCCATGCATCTGCCTCCAGATTATAGCAGTTTCTTCACTTGACACTAAGGAACTCTGGTGGCGTAGAACCTAAGGCATTTGACTACTAAGTAGAAGGTTGAAAGTTCAAACCCACCAGCCACTCCACAGAACCAAGACTGGGCAATCTACTTCTGCCTCAGAAACCCAAAGGGGTTTGCTATGAGTCAGAATGCACTTGATGGCAGTGAGTTTGGTTTTGTTTCTTGGTCAATGGAGACTACACTCAGCCCTATCATATTGCCAATCTGCTATTTCCTTTTTTTTTTTTTTTTTTTCCTACTTGAAATGACCTTCTCCCCTCCCTCTAATGATCTACACCCTTCTTTTTTTTCAAAGCCCAATTCAAACTCATATTATTGACATGACTTCCAAACACTCCAGTTGCGATCACACTGATTGCCCTTCTCCAAAATTCAATTGCAATCTCTACTCCATGTCTTAGAGCAATAGTTCTCCAAAGTTTTTGAAGTGTTTTTATCTCCCTTATTTTGAAAGGCCTCATGCTTTCAAATATAACATAACATAATCCTTAGGTCTGTTTGATCTTATATCTCAGCTCCACCATTTATAAGCTATGTGGCCTATGGAAGTTGCCTCACACTTTATACCTCAGTTTAGTCAATACAATTGGAGTAATAACAGAAGTGTAGTCACAATGTTGTTGGGAAATTAAAAGGGACAATGTATGTAAAGCACTTAGAAAAATTCCCTCCATATATTAAGTACTACAGAATTATTTCACATTTTTTTTAAAAATTTTATTTTGATTTGGGTGAAGATTTACAGAGTAAATTCACTTTTCATACAGCAGTTCACATAATATACTTTGTCTCATGTCATT
>NW_006921669.1:1260210-1261108 GCF_000298275.1 Orycteropus afer afer
CTTCTGGTTAGCAGTCAAATGCTTTAGGCACTATGCCACCAGAGCTCCTAGTGATACCAAAGAGGTAAGGAAAAGAGTCCCTAAGGCTTGATCCACATTCTTCTTTTATCAAGGAGAAAATTCAGTAAAAAAATGCTGATTAAAATATTCCGTCAGACCATGCATTTGTTTTGGTTATCTGTGGTAGTCCAAAGATGTTCATAACTTAATTCCCAGGATTTGTGAATATGTTATTTTACGTTACAAAGGAGACTTTGCAGATGTGATTAAATTAAGGAGCTTGAGATGAGACAATTAATCTAAATTATCCAGGTGGGCCTGGATTACATTTAATTACAGGGTCTTATAAGAAGAAGACTAGAGGGTTTGACAGAAGAAGGGAGCAGGGGTCATATCATAGTTAGAGAAATTTAAAGATGCTATGAGCCTGGCTTGAAAATTAAGTAAAAGGCCATACACTAAGGAATTCAGGTAGCCCCTGGAAGCTAGAAAAGGCAAGAAAACAGATTCCTTTCGAGCCCCCAGAGGAAGTCCAAACCTGACAACACCTTGATTTTAGTTCACTGAAATTCATTTTACACTTCTAATCTCTAGAACTGTAAGATTAATACATTTGTTTTGTTTTAAGCCACATAGTTTGTGGCAGTTAGTGACAACAATAGGAAACTAATGCAGTATCAAATAACACATATCTAGTTTTCAAAGTTTCAATTAAATATATTACAGAGTGATTGAGTTTTAATATTAAAAACCAAAAAAAAAAAAAAAACCCAAACTCACTGCCCTGGAGTCGGATCCGACTCATAGCGACCCCTCCTTGAGTTTCTGAGGTGGTATCACTACAGAAGTACATTGCCCAGAGTTCCTTCCATTAATGTTAAAGTGTCCTCAAATAATC
>NW_006921669.1:1261805-1263539 GCF_000298275.1 Orycteropus afer afer
GTCTGATAGAGCCTGGTGGAACCACTGAGACTATGACCCCTAGCTGCCCTTCAGGCCTGGAATTGAACCCACACTTGTGGCTTCCAGCCAAACAAAAGACAGACATATGAGTTGAACATGTACCTGAGGTAGATACGCTCCTTGGAGAGAATAATCATGGGAGAAAGAAGGGCACTTTATGCACAGGGAGACAGCTCAGGGGGCAGGAGTGCATGGAGGGATGGGCACAGGGAAGAGGTAACTATCCAGAGGACGTGGGAGGGGAGCTGTTGCATTGGAGGAAATTGTAGTCACTGTCATGCGACAAAGTGTATGTGAACTGCTGGGCGGAAAGTGAATTTTCTCTGTAAATCTTCACCCAAATCACAATAAATAAATAAATAAGAAAATAATTTTGTTTCTTATTTTGTGGGCAATGTAGAAATTCCCTGAAGTCCTGTGACATAAAGTGCTTCCTCGTTCTCTGATGCCAGTGCTAACATAAGCACTTCTGAGTTCCTCGAGCAAACTGTAAAGGAGACAGAAACCCACTGCTTTCCAAGTGCTCCTCCAAACTTCCTTCAATCTGGAAAAAACACCCGAAGCAGAGAACCAAGAACTCTGTAACCCCTGCAAACTAGGGGCTGTGAGGTGGCACCTGTGTTCTTTGTGAAAATGAAGACTTAAGGAGATAGAGATAATTGTTTACTGCTTTGCATTTTCATTCCATCCTTGACAGGAAACAGAACAACATGGTGAATAGGAGTTGGGAAAGAGTGTGAGTGAGACCCAACTTTCTTTGCTATTGGTGTAGCCAACGACAGAATTCTAGTTATAGAATACAAACAACGTGATGTGAGCCATTTGTGGAACTGGCCCATATTAGAAACTTTCATGCTTACTCCTCTATGCCTTTCTCCCTCGTCTGGCTGGAAAAAAAGTCTCACTTACTTTGGACAGTTATCAGGAGGGACCAGTCCCTGGAGCAGGACATCTGCTTGGTAAAGCAGTGGCTCAGTGAAGAAGAAAAAAAACCTCAATGAGATGGATTGACACAGTGGTTCAAACATAGCAATGACTGTGAAGATGGCTCAAGAATGGGCAATGTTTTGTTCTGCTATGCACAGGATAGGAGCTCTGGTAGAGTAGTGCCTATGGCACTTGACTGCTACCCAGAAGGCTGGCAGTTCAAACCCACCAGCCACTCCTCGGAAGGAAGTTTGGGCAATCTACTTCCTTAGTGATACCACCTTGGAAACCCAGCAAGGGATCACTATGAGTTGGGTCCAACTCAGTGGCACACAACAAGAACAACATACAGAGGATACCTATGAGCTGGAGCCAATTTGATGGCACCTAACAACAACTGGCCCATGGAATCCATATAACTACAGGATGGCCTGAAAACTGCATGTCGAAGATGGTAGAGCCTCCATCCAGCCTCGTGCTCCAGAAGAATATGTGAACTTCTACTTGGGGAACACATGGCAATCCCTGATATAGGGAATAAGGTAATGGTTGCCCATTCCAATTAGAACTTCTTCCTCCTCTGTGGCAGCCAAGGGCTTTGAGGTCAAACAAGCCTGAAATTAAATCACTCCTTAGTTGGTTCCCTAAAACAATTATTTCCATCCATCTGCACTGATGATCTCCTCATCTACAAATCGGGGGTGCTATTATGCCCATTGAAATTTGTAAAGTGCATATTGGTGTTTCATACTCAGTAGATATTCACTCCAGCTTCAAGAAGGAATT
>NW_006921669.1:1265479-1266771 GCF_000298275.1 Orycteropus afer afer
GGAATCCTCTCATTTGTATTCCTGTCAATGTCACTTTTAATGCACCAAAGCCTGTGTTCGAAGTAATAACCAGTCTGAAGTTTATGAAACAAAAGATTGATATCAGCTTCATAAAACTCGGCAACAGCAATATCTTTTCTGTAACTTGTTATGCCTTTAATTCTAGAAACCTGTATAATCGGTGATTATTGAAAATGTTATAATTAAAATACTAATAAGGAAAATAATAAAAATAGCAAGGGGAAATATCTTCTAAGAACCATCCTTTTTTATAATACTCTTAATTTATTGATTGATTTAATGACAAAGAAAGATATACTTACTATTTTCACTAGGTTACAAGAACTTTTTATCTTTTGAAAGAAAGTGAAATCTTCTGATTGTGTGAATTAAATGTCAACCTATTGTTTAAAAATAGGGTTTTGAACTGGTCCATTCTGGCTCTCCACCTGGGGATCTTGTTAAAATGTATATTTGGATTCAGTATATCTGGGGTAGAAATGCAAATTCTCAGCAGGATTGAACTGGAATGAACCAGTTCAAAGACCTGTTTAAAAATCACATGGGCTTGTTTATGCATTGCAGACTTGGGCAGCTAAAATGCATGGCCACAGCTAACCCATTCCTTCTGGGATACGTCAAAATTAGTAGTTCTGAGAAACAAGTTTTTGAAATATGAAGTTGTGGAAAGTAAGTTGGCTTCACAATATAGCTCTAGAAGTTCATCTCACTTCATATCTTGGGCTACTTTTTCTGTTCACAAAGGTGTAAAGGCCTGTAGCAAATGTAGGATTTTGTATCTAAGACTTTTTTCTTTCTCCAAGAACATGATCTATACCATTCAAAATTAGCCTTTTCTCTCACTTCTCTAATTCATAAATATGACAAATTGGTTAAACTGAATTAGTTGCCATTTTCCATTCACTTAGTTTCAATTATCTTAAGTAAAGAAATACTAAGAGCCTAAGATATTGCAAACTCATGTTAGGTTTTTGAGCTGGGAAATAACAGCAGATGGTGTTAAAAGCATCAACTCTTCTTCAGTCTTCCTTTTCCTTGTCCAGCTTTCACATGCATATAAGGTGATTGCAAATATCATGGCTTGGGTTAGGCACACTTTACTCTTCAAAGAGACATCTTTGCTCTTCACCAGTTTAAAGACTTTAAAGAAGTCTTTTTGTTGTAGATTTTCCCAGTGCAATACATTGTCTGATTTCTTGACTGTTGCTTCCATTTGATGTTGATTGTGGAAACAAGTAATATGAAATCTTCGACAACTTCAAGCTTTTCTC
>NW_006921669.1:1267451-1269089 GCF_000298275.1 Orycteropus afer afer
CCTCCATTGCACTTACTGTGTATAATACTATAAAACTAAGCTCAGTGCTGTCGAGTCGGATCCAACTCATAGCGACCCCTCCTTGAGTTTCTGAGATGGTATCACTACAGAAGTAGATTGCCCAACCATCCTTCTGAGGATTGGCTGGTGGGTTTCAACCACCATCCTTCTGGTTAGCAGCCAAATGCCTTAGGCACCATGCCACCAAGAGAATGAAAATGCAACCCACTGGTTGAGAGAAGGTATTTGCCAGACATATATGTGATATATGTGTTGCATCTACAATACTTAACGAACACCTAACTTAAGGAACACCTACAAATCCATAAGAAGAAGACAATCATATAAAAAATAAAGGATTTGAGGCACTTCATAAATAGAATATCTTAGATTTATAATCCTAGATAAAGGTACTGAAGCTCTCTGCTCATCAGTTGTTGTTGTTGTTGTTAGGTGCTGTTGAGTCATTTCCAACTCATAGCAACCCCATGCACAGCAGAATGAAACACCACCCGATCCTGTGCCCATGATCCCTGCTATACTTGAGCCCATCATGTCAATCTATCTCGTTGAAGGCCTTCCCCTTTTATGTTGACCCTCCACTTCACCAAGCTTGACATCCTTCTCAAGGGAATGGTCCCTTCTGACAACATGACCAAAGTAGGTGAGATGAAGTCTGGCCATTCTCACTTCCAAGGAGTTCCTCAGAGAGATGCAAAATGAAAATGAACAAATAAACAAAAGTGTAATACCACTACACATTCACTAGAAGGTGTAAGACTACAAAGATCGATAACATCAAAACTTGACAAGGATGTGGAGACTGGATAATTCCTATATTGTTGGTGGGAGTGAAATTAGCTCAACTCTTCTGAAAAATGTTTTGAGCATGTCTGCTAAAAGTAAGTATGCACCTACCCTATGATCCACCGAGTCTACTATACTACTAGGCATATACACAAGAGTATGTTTCTTCTCCAAACAATTTATACAAGAATGTTCACAGCAGTACTATTGATAATAGCTAAAAATGTAGAAACAACTCAAATATCCATCAACCATACATGGAAAAAACTTAATATACTCATATTATACTCATATAATGCAATACTTTGCAACATTAATAAATGAAAAAAATACATGAAACATTATGGAGAATGTATACATGCTTCATTTTTTTCTTATACTCCTACCATTGTCTTCCTTTGTCTTGATCTTTTTTTTTTTTTGCTGACCTCCTTATTGCACATATTGCCTTCCCCCTTCACCCAACTGAATATGTGTTTACCCTTCAGTTAACGATTTACCCTCCTTTTCCCTCTTGTGCCTGCCAACCATCAAAGAATGATTCTCTTTGTGTAAAAACCTTTCCAAAAAATCCACTACCATCAAATCAAAACTCATAGTGACCCCCATTGGGTTTCCAAGGCTGTAAATCTTTATGGAAGTAGATTTTCCCATCTTTCTCCCAGGGACCAGCTGGTGAGTTTGAACCACTGACCCACTGATGCGCAACCAAATGCCTTACCTGCTATGCCACCAGAGCTCCTTGTGAAAACCCTTACACATGTTTGATATTGATGAAAAGAAGTCAGACACAAAAGAACATACACTATTTGATTATAGCTACATTAAGTT
>NW_006921669.1:1269314-1270416 GCF_000298275.1 Orycteropus afer afer
CACTTAATATCTATCAACCTCACCCTAGAAGATGATTTAATTATTCTGGCTGGGGCTTGGGTTCAGTTTTACTTTTGAAAATTCCTCTGGTGATTCTAAGCTGTAGTCTGTGTTAAGAACCACAGATCTGATCAATTTTTCTCACATTAGCAATTACAAGTGAAGAAACTGAACCATGAGAGTCCAGTGACTTCCCCAAGGGAACGTACAGCAAATCTGATTACTGGCAAAGCTGGCTCCGGATCACATCTCACAGTTCACATTGTGCTTTGGACTATCCTATGCTGCCTTTTTCTTCATGTTACCAAGTAACCACATCCTCAGCCCAAGCTTTCCACGGCCCCTCCTCAGGCCCCTCTTCACATAAGAACAAAGTCCATCCTCCTGAGCCTGTTGCCTTGGCCTCAGTAACTGCCCCCTGATGTGCTCGGTTTGAGGATAGAATTTGTTTTCAAGCAGAATCAAACTAGATTTCACAACAGAGATGCTTTCGCTTGTCGAGTTTTGATAGTAAGCTGGCTGTAATCCCAGAGGATCCACACTGGAAAATCTTTACAAGCACAAATCTCTATTGGAGTGTCTTCCTTCTTGGGTTTTTGTGAGGATTGAAGGAGCTAATATATGTAAAGCTTTTAGTGCAGTGTGTGTGTTCAATGAAAGGATGATGATGATGATTCTTTTACATAACCACAACACAGTTATCAACTTCAGTAAATTTAGCAATAATGCAAACTTTTAACTTCATACTCTGTGTACTCCAATTCCACCAGCGACCCAATATGCCCTGCAGACAGTTATTTCTCTTCCAATACAGGGTCCAGGTTACAGTCAGGTGTCGTATTCAGTTGTCATGTCTTTTTAGACTTTTTAAATCTAGAAACTTTTCATGGTGTGTATTTTTGTCTCTTCTAACATTAGCATTTTGAACTAAAACTGTCCTCCACTATCTTTAATAATATACTGTTGCCATTTTGTGCTTATCTGATGTTTGCTAATGAATAATTTAAGATACACATTATGTGCCAAAACACTATGTAGGAGAGGTTGTAGTCAGGCTTCCCAGGGCATCATATGTGGAGGCACATGATGTCCGTCCCTCTCA
>NW_006921669.1:1271221-1272310 GCF_000298275.1 Orycteropus afer afer
AGAGACACTCTTGTGTCCAATAGGTGAAACGCTAAGCATCCAGGTACGGTAACTTCCCCAGCATAGGGGAAGGTGGACCATATAACCTACAGGGTCAAGTAGTCAAAGTAGGATAGTAAAGGTTTCCAAATGATGCCCATGACAGGGTGAATCGACTGGTGGGTGTACACCCTGGCCTCAGTACTTCCAAAAGTTTTCACCACAGGATACTGGGTCCTGTGGAATGAGGCTTTGATCATAAGCTCTCCTTCCCAGCTAAATTTCTGTTTTCCCCAATGAAGCTCCAGCCCTGTCACAGGAAAAGAGTTCCCCAGGCATACCAGAACCCACTCTGGAAAAAAGGCTGAGTGTGTCAGTTATACCTCAGTATGAATAAGGGCTTAGTATGGTAATGCCAGAATGAAGGAGCTCTGGTGGTGATGTGGTTAAGGCATTTAGCTGCTAACTAGCAGGTTGATGGTTCAAACCCACTAGCTGCTGCATGGAAGACAGATGAGACAGTCTGCTTCCACAAAGATTTACAGCCTTGGAAACCCAGTGAGGGTTGCTATGAGTCAGAATTGACTCAATGACAGTGAGTTTGGTTTGGTTTGGAGTGCTGGAACCAGGAGTATTTACATTTTAAAATTTATGTGTAGATTAGGGAAGCTTGCTTTACATAGGTTAGCATTCTTCATGGCTCCTGTACAATTTGATGACACTGACTTTTTCCAATAATTTTCTTCTTTGTACTACTAACTCCACTTGTTTCAGGTGTGTACCCCTTATCCAGCCGACTGAGTAGAAATTGGACGAGGGTGGTCAAAGCTAAAATAGCACATATGGTCAATATTCAAATTCTCTATTAACAGAATTTAAAAATTCAGTAGGAAAGCTGAATTTGGTCAACAATCAGGTCTGTCGTTTCAGGCACTTTTACTGTCTTTGGGTAAGTTTGGCCTGCATCGTCTGTGCCTATGGGTTAAGACCTTTTCACTTTTATTTACTCCAATAGTGATGGCTTCTTAAAACATAGGGAAAAATATAAAACATTATGAATAACTCATACTTGTCCATCTTTTAACAAACTATACAAAACTATTGGGAGGT
>NW_006921669.1:1276057-1289388 GCF_000298275.1 Orycteropus afer afer
TACAATGGGTATGTATGTTGGTAGAAGAGATTCATATGAGATATATTCTGAGGATTAACTGCAATAATAATGAGTGGCTGCAGCTCATCATGGTGAACTTTCCCTTGAATTCTTTCTCCAGGAACTGTGACCAACCTTATGTTGAGGAAGCCATATGACTGACTGGAGTAAATTTAATGTGAGAAGGAAGTGAATTTCAGTGGTACAAGTGATTCCGCAGTGGGCCCAGTGGTGCTTTGCGCTCACCCCTTGGGTCTTTTTCAGTGTGTCTGTCCTCCCACCTCCTGCTTCTCTGTGCTTTGTCTCTAATGGCTCCTGATTGCACCTTCCTCAGAAAACTGACCTGGGGCTACTTGAACCTTTTCACCTGCAGGCTCACAAAACTCCAAGCTCTTGGAAGCTATCTTCTCAATAACAGCCCTTAGCCACTGACTAAAGGGAATATTACATCCCAATTCTTTTGCCTGGAGGTGGGACTAAACTAAAAGTTGTAAATTTATGTTCCAGAGTACCCTATGGAATCAGGCTGATGCTAGATCTCTGCCAACAATCCACCTTTTTATTGACTTTTCCGCCTTCTCTGTCTTGCTATTTATTATCCACCAGCCTCTTCTTGATCTCTCCTAGAAACGTGTCTTAAGCAAATCACTTGAACACAAATCCTCATCTTAGGGAACACACAAATGCACATACACATGTGCACACAGGCACAATCTCTCTCTTAATTTTCTGCACCTTTTTAATTGACACTGCCAGTAAGATGTGTATGTTAATGTGCTTTAAAAATCGAATTTAGGTTGGAAAAAATACTTAAAGGCAGTTCTTCCTCTGGAGGTTTCCTTTTTCTGACTCTTCCCAGTCCTCTTTCTGAGTTGAGGACAAACAGAGAGCTAGGGTGGTTCAAACCCACCAGCCACTCCTCGGAAGGAAGGTTGGGCAATCTACCTCTGTAGTGATACTGCCCCGGAAACCCAAGGAGGGGTCGCTATGAGTCGGGGCCGACTCAATGGTACATAACAACAACATCAATATGTGTGTGTACACATATACAAGGAGAGAGGGTGAGAGCAGGTGGGAGAGACTCTGAGAGGGAGAGACAGAATAGGGAGTCAGAGAGAGAAGGACAAATAGGAGTTAGAAAGGGATGTGCACATTCAATGCATTTATTCTTTCAATGAATTTCAACATAGTCTCATCGACTCTCTAAAGTATATGTGGGACTAAGATAAATGAGTCATTCTCCACCTACTGGGAGTTTACAATCTAATAAAGAAAAGATACATGACTTTAGGTAATTCTAATCCTGGGCAGCCTGTGAAAAGTGCTCTGATGAAGGTAACCGTAGAGATGAAAAGACAGATTTTAGCTAGTCATCATGGAATGCCCGGAGCATCCTTGAGAACACAGAATTTAATATGGACTTTGATTCCCGAAGCATTTTCTTTCCCTAAGAGCAAGTCTAGCAAAGGCCTCAAGAGTTGTTTTTATAGTCCTCACATGTTATGCAAAAATTTTTGTTCTTATTTGCACCCAATTTTTTGTGGTAGCTAGTGTGAAGCTTTATCAAGGTTTTGAGTCATTTCCTGAGTTTGCAGTGTGATTATAAAACAATGACATTGATTTATTTTAAAACATAGTCCATGATTCATATAAAAAATGAGTATTTCCTTTGCATAAAAATTCTTAATCTTGTGGATTGTCCTTGTCTCCTCTGTAAAATAGAGATAATAACACCTGTCTTACAAATACTAGAGCTTGTGTTCTACTGAAGCCCCTAGCTCAATCACTTGTGTCAAAGACCCTCAGTAAAGCTTTGCTTTGATTTCATTATCATGTGCACCATTCCCAGGGTTAATGAGCAGCTCATCACAAGGATTTTTGTTTGTTTGTTTGTTTATCTACAAATAAAACAATACCAAACATAACATAATTTGAGCTAAAAGTCAAAAACCAATATTACTGATCTCTTTATTTACAAATGTTTATATTTTCTCCATCAAAGATGCTTTGTATTCATTTTGATTATTGACAACAAAGCACTTATTATTATTCATCTCAGTCATTAACTTTTTTAGCACCTTCTTAAATGTTGCTCCTCAGGCAAGTGTCTTACCGGCTTCACCCTAGTCTGACCCTAATACATTCTAATTACCTAAAAGATGTTGCTATTCTTGTATTTGATGCTATAGCACATTGTTGAGGTACTTTTATAAAAGAATTGGTGCACCCATTCCTCCCAAGGTTGAGAGCTACTCAGCTACTCAGCTCTTAGCTGAGTCCCCTCGAAAGGTTGCCCTTGGCTGATGGTCACTGCCTTGTCTAGTTTACATTGCCCTTCCCAGGGGCTCCCACATAAAATAACAGCTGATGTTAAGTATAAAGGTCCAATCTCTTGGCTTCATTTATGACAATTCTGAAGGGTCATTGCAGGCCCAGAGTTTCTGAAGCTTTTGTTTTGACTGCATCACAGCCCAGATTCTCCCTCTACCCAAACTTACTTCCTTTACTTTCCACTTTCTTCATAGGAGCTGATTCCAAGATGGCTTTTGGGTAAATTTCCTGCACCTAATAATCTCCATCTCAGACTGTTACCTCCAGGAACAGAACCTGTGACAGTTGTGTCCAGGAGTGATTTTAGAGTAGATTCTGAGACAGAATTTTGGAGCTTGCCCATCAACTAGCAGGCTGACAATGAAGACTCCATCACTGGTGTTACGTGGAGCTTAGATAGGCCCTGCAGCAAGTTTAAAACCCATTCCTGTATTGAGTTGAGGTGATATTCCTGTGAAGGAAAAGGTACCAACAAATAAATCAAGTAAGCACAAACTTACTTGT
This sequence comes from Orycteropus afer afer, assembly GCF_000298275.1. NCBI lineage: Eukaryota > Metazoa > Chordata > Mammalia > Tubulidentata > Orycteropodidae > Orycteropus > Orycteropus afer. The sequence goes on from NW_006921669.1 coordinate 1,278,893, forward strand.
GCTACTTACTAATCTGTAGTGAACAATTTCACATTTTTTCACCACATCAAAGATTCTGTTTCTCTCTAACTCCCCTTCAACCCCACAGCACATTCCTACAGAATCAAAACCTCTTTACAAATTACAGCCCAAGACCAGGATGGAGTACCCAGTAAGCAAGGTAAGCACAGACTGATTTGTGCTTACTTACTAATCTGTAGCGAACAGTTTCACATGTTTTCACTACATCTGCTTACCTTGCTGATTGAATAATCTGCTCCCAACTTGTAGGTACAATGTATCAGGCACTTGAGAAACAGTGGGGATAGGAATTAGAAGGATACTTTTTCTAGAGGCAAGAGATGCTTTGAAGAAAGAGTGAGGGTTAATTAATCAACAATCAAAAGCTAAGAATAAAAGCTAGAGGGCTTGTTAATATTTAGAAAGAGATTCACATTCAAAAAGAGATTCACATTTCTGGCAACTGGGGGCAGCAAAAGATGAGCATAATCCCTAGGATTTACTCATGAAACTAACAGAGCTCTAGGGGGGGGTTGAGCACTCAGCATCGTTAGATCTGCTAAGCCTAGGTCAGGAAGGAATAGGACACTGAGCTGTGGAATTGGGTTGATAAACTCAAAAACGTGGATTCTTTAGAGTCTCCTGAACTCTCTAGGCCTACAGACATAGCTCCCTGTGAAAAGCTAGCTCGCTCCCCACTTGAAGATTATGCAGAAGCATCTGACTTAGCAGACAGTACCTCCTCTCTTGACCACTAGATCAATAACCAGGGTTAATGCACAAAATAACCCAGCCAGCTGGGCCTATTACGGAAGGAAAGGCACAGTGCTCTAAGAGACTTGAAAGACCTAGAACATATATAAAGGCAGGCGTGCAGGAGTTGGGAAAGATGAGATCAAACTGAGATTGCTGGAGAAAGAACAAAGTGTGATGAAGGACAGTTTATTGATATGGGGCTAGGCTCTTAGCAGTTGGAAAAAGCAATGGCCTTCAACTAAGGGAAGATTGAGATGTTGGAATTTTTGTGGTGGAAGGTGGATATTAGAATGAAAAGACTCAGAGAAGTGGACATTATCGTTGGCTGAATAGAAACATGTTCTAACATCACATCCGCTTCCCTAGAGATAAACACAGAGTGAAAAGGCCCAGCTCTCTTACTTCAATTTAAGACAACTCCTTAGGGTCATTCCAGTGCTATAGTTCCCAACAGTACCAGCTGAATTCTTTGCTGTGACTGCATCACAACCCAGTTTCTCCCTGCCCATTCTCCTTCCTTCACTTCTTCCACGGCTATTGACCATCAGAGACCTCCTTAAAAATTTTCCTGCAGTGTTAGTTCTTCTCCTCAAAGTACACTATCTGCACCTTGGAATTCACTTTTCAAACTATCCTCTAACTTACTTGGATACAGGTTAAAACATAATGACTTTCCTAATATTGTCTCTGTGTCCCCACTATGAGGAGTTTTGTTTTCTGTCTGCAGTACTGGTCCTGCTTTCCCAGTTAACTTGTTCTCTGTAATTAATTCCAAGGTTGCAGTCCCTGTCACTGAATGAAACTAAGAACACGCTATGTATTATTTGCCTTTTTTCAATAATGTCAAACCTTTTGCACCCGATATGTTTGATGGCTTCTAAATTGAAAAGCATCTGAATGGAGAAAACTTAAACCTTGTACCTGTCACTGCTGAGACATCATCCTCAAAGACTATGAGCTGATGTTGCATGGAAGGTTCACCACCTGGAAAAAGACCACTCAGATGAACACTAAGAGGCATTCTGGGATTTTGTTTTATGCATCTGCAAATAATTAAGCCCAATTCAGCCTACAGAGAGAAAACTTAAATCAAAGAAAATATACACTGAAATCAGGGCAAAGTGTATCTCAAAGTCCTCACCTAGAAGTCACTTCCAAGTTTTTATTTTTTAAGATTTTATTTCAATCTAAAATATTGAAAATATTATTAATTAGCAATTTTCTCCAGTATCGTTGATTACTGTCCTCCAGGGCAGGCCTACCAGCCATCGTGGTTGACATCCTTTCTCCTGCAGTATTTAGTGAAATTAAACTGTCAGTCTTCATTTCTCTTGATGGCTCCAGTACTGTACCCATTTCTGACTAAGAGGCTTTTTTTCCCCCTCCATTAATTTTCAAGAAGGTCCTGGTGGCTTTAGAGTCTTTATTTTCAGATTGGCATCTTCAGATGAGACCTAGGATACTGGAGGCAAAGACATCAGGACAAATGAAGGCTGGCAGCATAAAAGCAGAAGAGAGCATTTTTCTCTCCTTATTGATTTGAAATTCTCTAATTAGGAAGATTGGGAGAATTCCAGGTCCAGAGATGGTCTCGTAGTTGCTGAGTTGGGGTAGGAGGGATAATCCTGTGAAGTGTGCTCTAAGATAATTGCAGACAGACTGGAGATGAGGAGGGATCTTCCCACCAGTAAGGCAAATACTCATTCATTAAGTTTGGGGATCACTTCCCAAAACTGCCCAAACAAGGGCGTCCCTGGAGGTGGCATTGTGTTACCTTTCTTAGAGTTTCAGCCATCTGAGCTATATCACAGAGTGTGATTAATAAATTCAGCACATGACATTACCTCATAAGCAGTAGGACTCTCCAAATACAGCCACAAAGGGCGGAAATACTTGAAACTGTCATTTGTGCCCACTCCCCTTCTCACCCCAAATCACCCATCTAGCTCCAATCTGATTTACACCATCCAGGTGGTCAGTTTACTAATGAAGACCTCCCACTTCAACAACCTGGTCTTCTCTTACCTCTCATTATTTCATTTACACAGTTTCCCAGGGTACTCATGCTGCTTTCCACAATCCCAGATCCATATTCTATTTTTCCTCTAATATTGTAATAACCCTCAACCAAAAACATATCCCTCCACACTCCTAATAGCCAAATATACATACCTTACATATACTCAGAAAGTGCTATAGCTATCAGTGATTTCCACCTCTATATAAACCAGTTTAATCAGTTAAGAGATAGAAGAAAGAAAACTAATTAAAGAGATTCAGCTGTAGGTAACGATGGAACTTTAGCACTTATGAAGTATTTACCTTTTAAAGGAGAGCACATAGCAGCCCAACACTGAACTATCTATAGCTATATCTTACTCATGATCTTGAATCCCTCAGGATTTGCTAGAGTGCCTCGACTAAGAAGGGAGTTCAAATAAACATTAGACTCAAAGAAATCTAATTTCCTGAATTGAATTTGGTGTAACATACTCCATACAGTTGTCTACCTTTGTGGTTAAAATCATAGTTTTTGTGTTGGAAAGGCTTAAACTCTAGTTTTTCTATCATTCTTGTCAGAGTGTGATTTGGGGGTAAGTCATAAAACATTCTTGAATTCAATTTCCTCATCTATAAAATGGGCATAATAACATTACCGATCTCACAAAGTGGATATTACATAAGGTATCTCTAAGGTGCTTTGCATAGTGATATTCACATAGGTAATATATGTTAAAAATAAGAAAATTAATAATAATGATAATACAAATTATAGGTTTACATTTTTCTTGACTAAAGACTTCAGGTTAATTTAATTAGTTAACCCTCAATTATTTGTTTGATTTCTTTGAACTGCAATAAAAATAAAAATGTTACTATTTAAACACCAATTATTATTTTATTTCTATACATAATAGGTAGGGAATGGGTTATTGTGCCCAAAGTTTATTAGAAGAGAACAGAGGTTGACAAGCCATTTTAAGTAAATGACCAGATAGTAAATAATTTAGGTTTTGCAGGCTATATGGGACCTACAACTATCTTGAGCCATAAATGAATGAGTGCATCTGTTCTAACAAAACTTTATTTATAAAAACAGGCAGTGACATGGAGGAAGTGAAATTAGAGCAAAGCACTGAGTGAGACGAATTCTTCATTGAGTGATACCTCAACTGGGCACCTTTCAGAGATTTGGCTTCCATCTAGCATTTGTGAGATGTAAGTGAATTCTTGTAATAAACTCAACTTTCTTATTATGCTATAGAGAAAATTTGAATGCTGATTCAAGATAAAATAGAGAGGCTTATGAAAGGTTAAAAGAATGATTTTAATAGGGAACTTTGTGGACCATTGAAATGAAATCACAGAGTCTAACACACAATAATACACAGACATTTGTGTCAAGTTCAGAATAAGAACAGGGTTTGCAATATTCAGAAGTCAGAGATGAGCTTTCTCATAGTGGGGCTCTCAGTGATAGAATTAAAGGATAGACTGGCTGACAGCCAGGTCAGCAGACTGGTGACAAGACAATGTCAGGATAGGACTTATTTGGAAATCAGATTACAAACAGATTTGCTGGGCATTGATTAGCTTACCTTAACTTAAGGCTTAGGTCTCCTGAGACTGTATAGTGAGGCATTTCTCAAGAATATTATACAGAAATCAAAGTGCATTATTTTAACATGGTAAGTAAAATAAGTTGAAAATAACTTGCTTACAGCAACATATTTTCTGAGTGTATCTTGCAAAGGGGTATCATATAATCATTTGTTTCCCAACCCTCTCTGGGAACAAGATATGATATCCTGCATCTGCGCAACTAAAGAGGAAAGACCCTCTGGGAACAAGTTGCTGACACCTTGCATGTACATGACCACAGAGGAAAGATTCCACTAGTTAGCAGCAACAGGAAAGAAATCTAGTTTCAAATCCTAAATTAGGCCTTTACTTATGCCAAATGCTTTAATTGTTCTTACCATTCCCTCCTTTTGATGAAGGATTTCTATGAACATCCTATGATACTATGAGCAAGAAAGATTCTTCCTCATGGAATTGGATGATAACAATTCTTTCAGATGGCTATTTTCTGTGGTGAGCTGTTAAGATCCCAAATGCTTCTGTTTTCCTTTGACAGCCTACTTAGGCATCTTTGGAGACTACTTTTAGTAGCTGGGCCATATCTCTGGTAGCTGGGTATTACCAATCCATTTTACCATACTATGGCTGGATATTCTGCTTTGGTGATCAGACTTGGGGCACTGGACCACATTAGAAGAACAACTTGGCTGTTCAAAGGGCTAAGCTAAGGTGTGAGTCTTCTTCATCTCATTATAAAAGTGAGTACAGTTAATATAAATAATTTTTTGCATGGCTATTATGTTGAGTTTTTGAGTAACAGCACTGATTATATATTTAATACAATATTTTATTACTCCAAGAGTGACAATAATTAATATGAGAATAATCATTCCTGTGAACAAAATGGATCTGCAATCTTATTTCTTTAGGCAACTAGTTAAAGATGTCAAAAAGGTAAAGTCAGAATTGGCCTGTTCAGGTATGCACAGCTGGCTGGGCTTCTGGTGTATTTGGGCAGTATTTTGTCCTACTACTTCTGAGGTATTTACTCAAGTACAACAAAAAGTATGAATAATGGCACAAACTCTGCTTTGCTGAGAAAGGAAGGAATCTAATGTAATTCTATCATTTAATGTAACTTTGGCCAATTAATTTAAAGACTTTGTTTTTAGAGTGGCCATGACATTAGCCACATCAGTTGTTATTTGTACCATGGTGTCAGAGAGGTTTGTAATGTGAGTTCTAAATTGGCAACTCATTACTATGGTACAAAAGCTCTCACAAATGAGAATTCTGGTTTTGGGTTGACCTTAATGGGACTGCATCCATTTAAATATGGTAAAGCCCTGGTGAGAGACTTACTGTTAACTTTCTCTTGAAGTAATCTGATCCTACATGTAGGAATATATATTCATGAGGGGCATAAATCACTTCTTCCCAAATAGGGAATAGGCTGGTTGGCACCTTTAAGTTATATTTTTGTAAGAGAGCTATTTCAAATAGGCAGCTCACCTAATAATTAAAAAAAAAAAAAAAAAAAGACTAGGGCAGACTGGGATTGTTGAGTCCTGATAGTTACAGTAATTTACTAAAGTTACATAGTATTTGCCACTTTTGACAAGGGGAATGGGAGAGGGGGGCTTCCTTTGTAATAGGTGATACCAAGCCTGGTAGATACCTAAGCAAGATAGAAAAAAGGCATTGATGGATAAGATAGAAAAAAAGGCACTGATGGATAACTAAGGGAACTGGAGGGGTGCCATAGGCAGACATGGATGGTCCATTTTGCATGGTATTAGAATTTATAATGACAAGTGGAACAAGAATATAATTCAAAATGGGCAAGCCAGTGGCTCAGAAATTTTATGCACCATTGAGGAGTACGGTGACAAATCCAACATTCAGTCAAATCAGCCAATTGGGCGACCAACTGAGCTAACTTAACAAAGGTGCTCTTATTCCAGAAGTTGTTAACTTCTGTCCTGTTAGGGACTAAAAAGAGAAGAATCATGACCAGAAAGATTAAGGAGAGCTTCACAGTGGAGAAACACAGTCCAAAAGAAATAAACAAAGGCATCTAACATACAAATGATTGTTATAACAAAATAAACTTTTGTAGTGAAGAGGATAAAGAAGGGCAAAATGGTCATTAACTAATAAAGGTTAAATATGACAAAAATGCTAAAAACAAAAAGATGCATTATTTCAAAACTCATGTGTCTAACTAAATTAATCTATGACTGCCATCATCAGAAAAGAGTTAGTGGAATATAAAAGGTGGAAGTAATGACAAAGAATGAAATAAACACTCAAATAGGAGAGCTAATATGGATTCTAATCCCAGATAAGTCATAAGAAATACAAACATTTTCTAAAAATAGTATTTCTATAAAACGTTCTGGGTTCACAGAATAATACTCTACAGTTAGCGTCCAGTGACAAGAAAAGAAAGAATTATGATAATCAGAAAACTAATTCCTAATATTTCTACCATTAAATTCTTTGTCATATAAAAAGTTCAAGTTTATAGAGAAAAACCTATTCCAAAGGCAATGGAATTAAACAAAGGACTACTAATCCTAACATTTCTATACAAAGTATAAATTCAAATTAAGCAAAAATAATGATCATGGTCAAAAAATGACAACACAGACAAGTTAGATCATTAAAGCCATGAAAAACACCCACAACGGAAAATTATGATTCCAGTGACTGGAAAAAATTCAAAGATGATTAAATTTCTTATCTAAACAATTTGTTTCAAAGATCCTAGCTGATACAATCTGGCAATTCCTAAGAGTAAAGCAGAGTGAAAAGGCCAAATTTTACTGGAGGTTGCACAGGCTTCAGGTCAGATCTGGAGATTCTGGAAAGAAGTTGTCTACCCAGATGCCAGCTGATTCTCATCCTTGGACTGTTTGAATTTAAGTTTTAATTCTTCAGTGGGTTTCACAATCCATTCAGGAACTGGAGCCTTCTTCAACTAGGATTAATGGATCCAAGCTTTGACCCCCCTATGGATTTTGCAACACATGGATTACTGAGCAAGATCAAATAAGGTACTTTCCATTGAGGTTCAGGGAGTTCTTTAGCTGGTGTTCTTTTAAATATATATAGTCTTCTGGAATAATTTCAGACAGATTTTGGTTCTGGTCATTAAAATGTTTTTATTTTCAATGTGTCGAAACATTCTTTGGAATATGGGATTAAAAAGGTAGGTGATATTTAATAATATTAGAGTCAGCATAAGCAATATAAGGAAGAGCTATTTGGTTTTGAGGACTACTTCTCTCATCATAGTCATTTCAGTATCCATTTCTTTGAGTCTGTGGCACTTCAGAACTTTGACAAGAGACATAATATCTTTTAATTCATAGAAAATTCTGTAATTAACAAAATGTTATTAGTTACTTAAATAATTGATTCTTGTATTAAAAGACTGATGAAAAAAATGGTTTCCTATATCTAGAAATTGGGAGCTCTGGTAGCATAGTGCCTAAGGCACTGGACTGCTAACCAGAGGGCTGGCGGTTCAAACCCACCAGCAACTCCTCGGAAGGAAGATGAGGCAATCTACTTCCGTAGGGATACTGCCTCGGCAACCCAAGGAGGGGTCGCTATGAGTTGGTCCAACTCGACAGCACGTAACAACAACAACAACAACAACATATCTAGAAATTAGAACATTGAACAGTAGTAATATTATCATAAAAACCTATGATAATTTTCAATTTATCCACTCTCGTGTAGCTAATTTTATTTCTATGCCATTGTGCATTGGCAGCAACTTGAGAAATTTCATTAGTTCCTATATAAGAGTTTTAAATCACTTGATTTAGTGAAATGGCATCCATATCTGAAATATTGTAGTCCTTTTTATGGGTCTGATATTGCCTATTATTGTGGTTTCAATGAATCTGCAAGGTAAAATTTATCTGTGAATGACAGGCTTAAAAATGGCTATGGTTAACTTAAAATAATAATTCTTAAAAATTAAAAAATTTGATGGGGATTAACTATAAAAATAATGTAAAGTTAAATAAAGTCAAATAAAACTTTAGCTAAAAATGTCTCTAACCATAATGACTGACCTTATTTCCAAAGAATTTAAGATATACCATATAAAAATCCTGAAACAGCATCATGCAGCAAAGATATATTAAGAATATATTAAGATTATTAATTTCTAAACATTTGAATACTAATGAAACCTTTATAGTTAAAGATGTGAATTCCCTAGTTAAAACCATTGCCTTTGATGATGTTAGATTTAAGAGAAACAAGTTACAACCAAGTTAGAAATTAAAATAACAAAATTATAAAATCCTATGCTTGTTTGTTTAGTATCTGACATGAATTTTAACTCAAAGAAAATTTAGTGTTTTTCTTGATTTGACAACACTTTTCATATAATTCATAACATATTGAATAAACCTTTTCTTTTTTTTATGAAACAGAAATAAATCCTCTGTGGCTTTCTAGGAAGTTTCAAAGTTGTCAAAAGCTTAATATAGATTACTAAAACACAATACTTAATTTATTTTTATTTTTTATTTTTATTTTAAGAGCTTGTTTTACATTCAAGATTACGTGTACATTTAGTTTCACTCCCCATTTACCATGCCCCACCCTAACCCAGTCTCCTGCCCTCCCTGCCCAGTAACCCTCCCCGAGTCCCCTCATAGTTATGCATTCCTGTTTACCCTGCATTTCCTCAATTTGAATGTTGCCCCTCTGGTGCCCCATGGTCTATTGCTTCAAGGGATGTATTACCACAGAGTATGTGGGTGCGTCATCCTGGGTTGAGTGGTCTGCACATACATCTTGTTAACTATTGGGCTGAGAACCAGACCCTGGGAGTGAGCTTTATTCCAGGTGCAGAATGTATTCCAGAGCCATAGTATTGGGGGTCTCATCAGACCAGTAATTCAGGCCATTATTGATTTTTTGGACTTTTTTCCATGTTTTTCCTCCCACTCTATCCAGGATCTCCAGATTTCATCCTTTCCTGAGTGATTGGCATTGGTAGCCAGACACCATCTAGTTCTTCTGGTCTCAAGGGCCATCATGTACTAGGGCTGACTGCTTCCAAATGCCCTTGGTTTTTTTTTCACTCTTCTTCACTTCCAATGCTAGGAGACCATTAGTTGCATTTAGATGGCCACTTGAAAGCTTTTAAGACCCCAGTCACTACTCACCAATGTAGGATGCTGAACAAGGTCTTTATTTTTATGTATTTTGTTGTGCCAGTTAAATCTGGTGTCCTCCAGTACTATGGTTCTGAGATGGTAGATCTATTGGATCTCTCTCCCATAGTGTCTGTGAGGGATCACTCTGTGTCTGTCTTCTATTGTTTCTGTAAGGATTGCAGGTATTTTGTATCACTGGTGTCTGTTTAAGATTAGCCTGCACTGAATCTATCCTTGGTCTAGATTACACTCCTGTTCACTGATCTCCATCTGATCCTCTCAGGTATTTATGTGTTTATCTATAGCCTGGTGTTTGGTATTAATGGTAATGCAGTATTGTAGACATATTGGTTGGTATTAGGATCTGTTGTTTATTTCTTATGTGCACAATTTGGTGTCCTCCCATTTCCTAATGTTATCATGGTGGTCACAGACCCTTTCCGTATATTCCTTCTCTTACCTTTGTCAGTGTGTGGGCCCCAACTAGCCCAAAATTAATTCCTCCCCATCCTGGTAAACTACAAAGTAAATCAAAAATTCTTAAAGGTAAAATTTTCCTTTTTTAAAACCATGTAACTTAATTTTGATTCAGGAATTTATTTTTTTTGAACCCTTGTCTTTAAGGCAGATTGCATAGAAAATAAAATCAAACTTTTAACCTAATATTTAAAGAAATATTTATGTTAACAGTAAGAAATCTAATTCTTTGTTTTTTCATTTTAGAGATTTTAGAAATTCTTAAGAATCAACCCATCAAACTTTTAGTTGCAATACACAAGAACCTTGATTATATCAAACAAAAACATCTTTAAAAAATTTTCCAAAGAAAAAAATTTTCCAAATTTCTTGTCTTTGTTACATATTTCTTATAGCATAACTCTTTAAATAGCAAATATATTCATTATTAGGCCCAAATATACAAACACATATCTTTCCTCCAAGGTATAAGTTTAATTTTCTTAAGTATCT
>NW_006921669.1:1289763-1297030 GCF_000298275.1 Orycteropus afer afer
GACTGCTAACTAGAAGGCTGGCAGTTCAAACCCACCAGCCACTCCTTGGAAGGAAGATGGGGCAATCTACTTCCGTAGTGATACTGCCTCTGAAACCCAAGGAGGGGTCACTATGAGTCAGGTCTGACTCGACGGCATATAACAACAACAACAACAACGTCTAGAGGTAGGAGATTATCATCTTTTTAAAATCTTATTTTCTACATGCTTTATAGGATTCTTTAGAGAAGCCGTTTATCCTTCTTAGTGCATTTTTCAAATATACTAATTTATATTAAAGTTTTTCAAAGTAGTTAATAGAAGCCTGGGCACAATAAGCTGTATCTCTAAGATTTCAAAGACATCCTCATGAAAAAAGGTAAAATAAAATAATAACTTCTAGTCAGGACTTTCTGAGACAAGACACACAAAAACTTAAATATAAAATGAGACACACAATTACATAAATTTACCAGTCTGTAAGGCTAGCTCAAATATCATACAAGACAACACATAAGGCATTCCTTTTGAAACTAATTAATTTTTCCAGCTAGAGATCTAGTCTCTTATTTTAAACATATTAGTCACTCTAATTGAGGAGTACTTAAAAGTGGTCAAAATGATTGAGGAAACAAGAACCAAAAATGGTGCACCGTAACTTAAGGGCTAAAGGAAAAAATAAATAAGTAAGATTAGGTTTCTCTTAGACAATTCTTATGCCAGCCGATGGCAGTGTTGATCCAAAACTCATATTATAATAAGAAACCTTAAACAGCTGTTACAGAATTAGGCTTTTAGATTTTAGATTACTGCACAGAGAATTAAGTTGTTTTATTCAATGCTAAATATCTCTTGAAGAATGCCATGCCAGTAGTTAATTGGCACCCTTCATATTCACTATGTGATCACGTGTTTGAAAACCAGTTAAACTTTGCTCCAGAGTCTTTCACACAGGAGGGAAAAAATTCACCTGAAGAACATTAATGGGCATTTAGGAAAACAGAGAGTCTACATAGCTGAGCCAAGTTGCAATTCAAAGTGATGAACCTATTAGAAAAGTTTAGTAGAAAACCAAAAATAAAGGGACAAAAACTCACTGCCATCAAGTTGATTCTGATTCACAGTGACCTTATAGGACAGAGTAGAATTAATTGCCCCATAGGGTTTCCAAAGCTGTAAATCTTTACAGAAGCAGAACCCCTCGTCTTTCTCCAGCAGAGAGGTTGGTGGGTTCAAACCAATGACATTTTGGTTAGCAGACAAATGCTGTAACCACAGTGCCACTAGAATGACTTAAAGAGACAAAAGATCATTAATAAACTTCAATGAGCACTTCCAGTTTTGCAAAAAGCTTTATTTCAAATGCTCTTGAGCATAATGAATTCTATATTTGTGTTTAAAATACAAACAACAATAATAACATACATACCCATAAAGGAGCTTGGCTTGATTTGGCACCTTGGACTGTAAGTTACTGGCAAGTGGAATAGAGTGTTTGAAGTCATGTCAGTGGTCACAGTAGAGTAAGTGAATCAGAGTGAATTCACTATTATTCTCATCAGGAACTGAAAGGTGGAGCTCTACAGAAATCTGTTATCTCCCCACATAGAAAGGACCTAGTTATATCATGGAAGACAATGCATGGCACATGTTAACTAAATTGCAAGATCGTCACAAGACACGTAGCCAGGGTGAACGATTTCAATAGACAACTTCAGATTACCAATTTAGTACTCTCAGGTGTGTTTCTCTGTTAGCGAAAACAGTTGGTTAGGAAATCACTGACTGAACAGGCTTCCAGGTTTAGACATTGGAACAGAGATGGAAAATGAAGAATAAAGAGTTCTGCTATTTTCTCTACATAGACAAATGAAGAGTGAGAAATCAAAGAGTAAGATTTTAAGCCTTGAATTGTCATTGTGAGTTACCACAGGCCTAGTGTGCCTTCTTTCCTTTGGTTATTTTCAAGATACATCCACAGTCTACTTACTTACAAAGCCATAGGGAGAGCCTTATTTACAATGGAAACCTAAATTCAAACCAGTAGTGACTCCCAAGAGTTACTTGGGAGACCTCTAGCTATGTCACCCAAACTCTTTTATCTTTTCATTTCAATCTAATTATAAACAATGAAGCGTCAAAACAAATCACATAGCTACTTCAACCACATGTTGTTGTTTTGTGCTATTGAGTCATTTATGAGTCATACTGATCCAATATAACAGAGTAGAATTCCAACACCCTTGAAAACCCTATGGAGCAGTGCTACTCTGTCATATACAGCCCCTATGAGTTGGAATTGACTTGATGGTAGTGGGTCTGGTTTGATCTTTATGGGAGCAGATCACCAGGTCTTTTCTCCTATAGAGTAGCTGGTGGTTTGAACTGACCTTTTGGTCAGCACCCAAGTGCTTAACCATTACTTCACCAGGGCTCCTTTTCATATCTATCTATCTATCTATCTAACCAGGAGCTGACTGTGAAACAGACCATCAACTGCTCATATGTAAGTTCAAGTTAAAGACAATTAAAATAAGTCCACAAGAGCCAAAATATGACTTTGATTATATCCCTCCTGAATATAAGATCATCTAAAGAATAGATTTGATGCATAGAACACCAATGACTGAAAACCAAAGGAATTGTGGGATGACATCTAGAACATCATCCATGAAGAAAGCAAAGGGTCACTAAAAAGACAGGAAAGTAAGAAAAGACCAAAATGGACATCAGTAGAGACTCTGAAACTTGCCCTTGAATGGAAAGTAGCTAAAGCAAATGGAAGAAATGACAAGATACAAGACCTGAACAGAAGATTTCAAAGATCAGTTTGAGAAGACAAAGTCAATTATTATAATGAAATGTGCAAAGATCTGGAATTAGAAAACCAAAAGGGAAGAACATGTTCAGCATTTCTCAAGCTGAGAGAACTGAATAAAAAGTCAAGCCTTGAGTTACAATATTGAAAGATTCTGTGGGTTAAATATTGAATGATGTAGGAAACAGCATAAAAAAAAGATGGAAGGAATACACAGAATCACTGTATCAAAAAGAATTGGTTGATGTTCATCCATTTCAGGAGGTGGCATATGATCAAGAACCAATGGCATTGAAGGAAGAAGACAAAGCTGCACTGAAGAAATTAGTGAAGAGCAAGGCTCCAGGAATTGAGGAATAGCCATTGAGATGTTTCATCAAATGGATGTTGTGTTAGAGGCACTCACTTGCATGTGCCAAGAGATTTGGAAGATAGCTAACTGGCCAACTGACTGGAAGAGATCCATATTTGTATCCATTCAAAAGAAAGGCAATACAATTGAATATGTGAATTACTGAACAATATCATTAATATCACATGCAAGTAAAATCTTACTGAAGATAATTCTAAAACAGTTTCAGCAGTATATTGACAGAAACTTCCAGAAATGCAAGCTGGATTCAGAAGAGGACGTGGAATGAGGGATATCATTGCTGATGTCAGATGGATCTTGGCTGAAGGCAAAGAATACCAGAAAGATGTTTACTTGTGTTTTATTGACTATTCAAAAGTATTAGATTGTGTGGATCATTACAAATTATGGCTAATATTGAGAAGAATAGGAATTCCGGAACACTTCACTGTGCTCGTAAGGAACCTGTACATAGACCAGGAGGCTATCATTCAAACAGAACGAGGGGATACTGCATGGTTTAAAATCAGGAAGGGAATATGGCAGGGATGTGTGCTTTTGCCATAGTTATTCAATCTGAATGTTGAGCAAATAATCCAAGAAGCTGGACTATATGAAGAGCATGGCATCAGGATTGGAAGAAGAGTCATTAACAATCTGAACTATGCAGATGACACAGCTTTGTTTGTTGAAAGTGAGGATGACTTGAAACACTTACTGATGAAGATTAAAGACTACAGTCTGCAGTATGGATTATATCTCAACATAAAGAATATAAAAAATCCTCACAACTGGACCAATAAGCAGCATCATGATAAATGGAGAGAAGATTGAAATTGTCAAAGATTTCATATTTCTTGGTTCCACAATTAACACCAATGGAAGCAGCAGTCAAAACATCAGATGATATATTGTACTGGAAAAATCTATTGCAAAAGACCTCTTTCAAGTGCTGAAGAGCAAAGATATCTCTTTGAAGACTAAGGTATGCCTTACCCAAGCCATGGTATTTTTAATGACCTCATATGCATGTGAGAGCTGGACAATGAATAAGGAAGACTGAAGAAGACTTGATGCTTTTGAGTTGTGGTACTGGTGAAGAATACTGAAAGCACCATGGACTGCCAGAAGAACTCGTAAGTCTGTCCTGGAAGAAGCGCAGCCAGAATGCTCCTTGGAAGTGAGAATGGCCAGATTTTATCTCATCTTCTTCTGTCATGTTGTCAGAAGGGATCATTCCCTGGAGAAGGCATCATGCTTGGTAAAGCGGAGGGTCAACGAAAAAGGAGAAGGCCTCAACAAGATGGAGTGATCCCATGGAAACAACAGTGGGCTCAGGTATAGCAGGGATTGTGAAGCTGGCACAGGACTGGCTAGTGTTTTGTTCCATTTTACGTAGGGTCGCTATGAGTTGGAAGTGACTTGAGGGCACCTAACAATAACCCCATCACCAACATTATCAGTGACAAACACTATCACTAACCAAGAATATAAAAAGGGC
This sequence comes from Orycteropus afer afer, assembly GCF_000298275.1. Taxonomy (NCBI): domain Eukaryota; kingdom Metazoa; phylum Chordata; class Mammalia; order Tubulidentata; family Orycteropodidae; genus Orycteropus; species Orycteropus afer. The sequence continues at coordinate 1,294,414 of NW_006921669.1, forward strand.
CAAAGCAGCCAGAATGAGACCATCAACACAGGAATGATTCTATACTCTCTGATCATTTTCAGGAAAGTAATAAAATGACCAAGTTACTAAGCAAAATCCTTCTCAAGGATTATGTATACATGAATTTACACTAGTTCAATCTGAGCCAGATGATAATAGAGTGAATATAATTCTGAATTTCCCAACCTTCATTACCCTCACCTTAGTTTAGTTTGTATATGATCTGATGGAGATTTTTCTCTTTTTCAAATTTGGGGATGAGGGTGGGAACACAAATTTCCAAACAAAAACCAATTACAGAAGCCAGTCTATCACACTTTTAAAGAAATCACAAAGGACATTAAACTTGAATGAACATTATAAGACCTGTAGTCGAGCTGAAATTGATGCATTTTCATTTCAATTGCATTTTATTATTCTTGTTATTACTATGATCAAAATTGTTGCAATTTGCCAGAATAGAGTGATTTCTTCCCCAAAATAATATGACTTGAAATCAGGAATGGCAATCATGGTTTGGTGTGAGCACATGTTTTACACACAATTCGTCAGGCAGCATTTCATTCAAGAAGTTCAAAAGCATGTTGTCTAGAGCCTTGATTCTTATAACTGGGGGAAAATATCACATGCAAAGATCATGGATTTGAACCTAAGCTCTGTCTTTAAATTTTTCCATGACTTTGAGCAAGTTACCCCTCTTTTGCCTAAAGGTACAAGAATGATGTTGTAAATTACATAATGCCTCCAGCGCTTCAAACAAGCTACTCCCTTTATCAAAAATGCCTCAATTCCTCCCGCTTCCTGGTAAATTCTTTCTTTTTCTTCAGCTTTCGCATCTAATATACATTCCCTTTGATCTCTTCATGTAAAATGGATTGTAAAAATCCATGAATAATTATAATGATAACTTATGCCATTTATTATCATGCATATAAACTATAAGGTGTTATTGGTGTTTCTATAATATTTTGCAGGAGCTCTGGTAGTGTAATGCTTAAGGCATTTGACTGCTAACCAAAAGGCTGGTGGTTCAAACCCACCAGCCACTCCTTGGAAGGAAGGTTGGGCAGTCTACTTCCGTAGTGATACCGCCTCGGAAACCCAAGGAGGGGTCGCTATGAGTTGGGTCCGACTCGATGGCACATAACAACAACTGTTGAGGAGCACTCTGACAGATGTTTCTGTGTGCACATGTGAACAGGCTGTTATAGGCATATTCTGAGTAATGTAAATTGCCAGGTCACAGATTCTCCACTTTACAAGGGACTATCAGACAACTCTCCAAACTTGCTATATAATTTACTCTCCTATGAATCCTATTTTACAAACTTCAGTTTTCCAACACTCTCTCTTTGTCCTTTGGGCACTGACTCCTGTAAGAAGTTACTCTTTGCTTCCAAGGTCACCCAAGCATTTTGTCTCAATGTCTTTAAGAAAACCTTGGTGTTCATTCAGAGGCAGGCACTCTGGCTCATGTTAGTCCCAGGGAATCCCTATTTCTCCAGCACAGCTGCATGACCAGCAGCCACGATGGTTGCTCAGTATTTGTGGTGTATGGATTACTTTCCCCTAACCCTCAACTGTTTATTGTTCTTGTTAGGTGCCATCGAGTCAACTTTGACTCACTGTGACCCATGTGACAAAACAGAACTTCTCCATAGGGTCTTCCTGGCTGTCATCTTTACAAAGCATATCACTAAGTCTTTCTCCTGTGGGAGAGTTGGGTGGGTTTGAACCACCAACCTTTCAGTTAGCAGCTTAGACTTATTTATTACACTACCAGGGTTCCTAATGTAATACTATACACCAAGTAAAAATGAACTAACACTAATGCAATAACTCAAGTGACTCACACAGATAAAATGTTAAGCAAAGAAGCCAGTCCATTAAAAGAAAACACATAAAAGAAGGTAAAGAATAGGCAAAGTCCATATAGGATGATGGAAGTCAAAACAGTGGTTAATTCTAGGTGCGTTTCTGAATAGGAAAGGAAATGAGAAAGCTTTAGGGACACTAGAAGTGCTGTATATAGATATGAAAAAATATTGAGCTTTACATTTGAGATATGTCCACCTTATTCTACGTACGTATAATTCCTCAATAAAAAGTGTAACAAACCAAAAGAAAGGACAACTCCTATTGGGGGATAAAGTTCCCAAAAGTATGCATGACATAAACATGTGTGGATTCACTCCACTCTCCTGCTAGATTAGACTGTGAGCACCCACAAGGAAGAGATGACAGCTGGCTTTAGCTATGTATCTACATCAACAAGCACACTATTTTGTTGACAGATATTTGAGCTGCACTGAATTTTGGACTCTATGAATAAAGCTGCTATGAACATTACTTTCCTATTTTTTGGTGGTCATATGTTCTAATCTCTCTTGGTGTGTGTTTAAGAGTGGAATGACATGGAATATAACAGGTTATTATTAAACATTCATTAAATACAAATGAAAGAATGTACGTATGAATGAGTTCTCTTTAAAATGATCTGTGCAGAGAAAAGGCAATCTCGTTCTATTTTTCGGTGGAATGTTGCAGGAAAGTGGAGAAAATGGATGGGAAAGGATGAGATCTGGTTCTTGGAAGATGACTGGGTACCATTACCCAC
>NW_006921669.1:1298415-1300048 GCF_000298275.1 Orycteropus afer afer
CAATAAGCTGTTGAAAAACTTCATTTGGAATTTGTATTCATTATTTCCATTCTTTTCCACTTAGTAATTACGTTTATAATTGCAAGACTTGCTTCAGCAGCAGTAAACAACTGGGTTTTCCATTTATGAAGAATGCCTGTGTTTCTGAGGATTAATAGATGTTGACAAGTGCCCAGATTAGGCCACAAAATGATGATTCTACTTCTAGAGTTGTTGGGAATTCTTTGTCAACTTTCTTTCTGCTGCACTCTCACACTCAGCAAGAGCCTATTGTCGTTGTTGTTGTTGTTTGCCATCGAGTCGGCCCCAACAGCAAGAGCCTACTGGGGTCAAAAGAAATTCTCTCCAGGTTGCAGCCCCTGGTAGAACACGTTCATAATGAGAACAAAGAAATCACAGAGGTCTTAAATCAGAAGGCTGTCTTTACCCCTTGATACAAGGGAGGTGCTCCAGTTTCAGGAAGGTGAATTGATTTATAAATTATTAACAGTAAGGACGAAAACCCCAGTTTGAAGAACCATTTCAAGAACGTGTCACCTGAGACACCAGGTGACAACTGCATATCACAGAAAATAATTTTTCAGCAACAGAGCACCAAATTATCAATATGTTTTCTTTTGGAAGAAAGAATTTCACATAAAAAATTGGAATTAATGTGAAGGGGAATAAATGTATTGTTGCCCTGGTAGCTGACTCTTCATTTAAGTGTGACAATGCATACCATAATTACTCATATTGAGTCAGCTCTTCAAAGCGAACTTGTTTTCCATGTAACAGAAATGCAAATTTATGAATCATTACTGACCTAGTACTCCCAGATTCATGGATAGAATCTCTCTTGATGAATGGAATGACTTCTTAAATCAACATAATACATTGCTTGCTCAAACCAACCAAAAAATGGCATTAATAATCTCTAGCCTTTTAAAAGTCTAGAACACTATGCCTAAAAATAATCTGAGGGACAGTGGTAACAACATGGTCATATTCCTTTTTTTAAACATAGAAAATGTCATTTTACTTATGGTTTTGAATCAGAAATTAATTCTTTCATAATAAAGAAATTTGTAGGTTATGATCAAGGTAGAGAGTTGTTTACTTCCTACTGAAGTCCAGGATCTTCTTCAAAATATCTCTTCTTAATACATACATTTTAGTGACTTCTCAATTAAATGTTATCTTTGAACAAAAAACTTAAAGAAGGGAGAAATATTCAGTGTTATCTTGTAAAGATGGTGATGGAGGAGAAGAGGAGGAAGAAGAGGAACAAGGTAAAGGAAATTAGTAAGTTATCACATACTTTTGAGCAGAGTTTAAAAACAATGTCTGCATCATCTGCAGGTTTATGCCCTCAAAGGTTCTGACATAACTGGTACATGGGTACCTGTTGCAGCTAAGTTGATTCTGACTCATGGCAACCTATGTGTTTCAGAGTAGAACTGTGTTTCACAGGGTTTTCAATGACTGCAACCTTTTAGATATAGATTGCTAGACCTTTCTTCTGAGGGGCCTCTGGATGGTTCCAAGTGCCAACCTTTCGATTAGTAGCCAAATGCTTAACTGTGTCACCCAGGGGCTGTTTATATATTTGATTATACATTATACATTTCCTTTAGGAAAGCTTGCATGTATC
>NW_006921669.1:1303093-1304657 GCF_000298275.1 Orycteropus afer afer
ACAATAATGCTATGCTATGTTGCAAAATTATTCTCTTCTATAAATCAAGGAATAAATGATACATGTCAAATAAATATTCCTTTAATATATGTGATTTAATATCAATTTATTGAAGACAGCAATCAAGCCTCAGATATTTTTTCCCATATCTTAAATATCCTTGCACATTTAACCAAATGTTGATTCAATGAATTGATAGTTGATTTCAGGGTCATTTATTGATTCTTTCTCTACTACAGGAAAGAAACCATAGAGTTGAGCACATACATAATTGGCTCTCAATAAATAAAAGCCACTATATTTTAAAAGTAATATTAAAGTGATATAGGGTAGTAGACAATGCATTGGTTTCCCAGTCACAAACCATGAAATTGAAATATAGCTTTATTATAGCTAGTCACTGTAGACCTTAGTCTTCTCGTCTCCAAATAAAGAACCTTGGATTAGAAACTTGTAATTTCAATAATTCTATGATTGGTCTATGTTGTCTGGAGCTCAAGCTTGGGAAATTAATTTTTGATCTGATTTTCCATGTGACTGTATCATTTAGAGCAACTTATGTTGCAAGTGTTAGAAAACCCAAACCGAACTATTTTGTGCCAAGAAGGAAGGTGCTGGCTCACAGAACTCTGAAGTCCAGCCTTGGGCCTCATGTTCTGGTGGCTTGAGCAGTCACCAGCACCTCCTCCTTTAGTCTCTCAGCTGAGTTCTTCTCTCCTCCATGATTTGGCGTAGTGTGGTCCTTACTGTTGCTGTGATGCTGGAAACAAAGCACCAGTATTTGTTATACATAAGGTTGCTATGAGTCAGAATGGACCAGACGGTACCTAACAACAACAACAATTCTTCTCTATGTGGGCAAACGTGAGAGATATTTGCATGATGTGGCATTTCAAATAGTCTGAGGGGTTGAGAATGAAAAACTCCTGTTTCTCTTTCCAGAAGGTATAGGCTTTCTGCTGGGCTTTAGAGGATGGAGTGGGGCCTTCCCTTAGAGAGTTCCTTAAGGCATTTCTCTCTACTGCAGCTTGACCTGTCTGTGGTTTCATCCACAACATTCACATCATTTTCATGTTCTCTTGAGATAATATTCTTCTAACAATTAGCTGACACGTTCTCCTGACATATCCAGCTTCATGAAAATATAATCGAAGGTTCTGACTTCTGATTTCAGACTCGACTCATTCTCAGGCAATAAAGCATGTCAGAGCAGAATAAAACATCTGGGGAAAAATCTGAGCCTTAAAATAACAGTCTTACCCCTGACTGAATCTTCTAGGAAGTAGGGACTCTAGCCAAGCTCATGTTTAAGGGTCTCAGAAATTCTAAAATCGCCCTCAGTCCTAAGGAGCAGCTTGGCCATCCCTTCAGAGTTGCAGGACTTTTCCCATTAGAGCTTCCAACAAGTTCATTCTGGTCTGACCCCTGCTGAGAATTTCCATTTCCATCCCAGACATACTGAATCAGAATTTACACCATAAGGAGATCTCCAGGTGATTCATATAGATCCCCTGTGATCTATCCATACAGATCTTAGGCATACCTAACAATCACCTGGGGGTCC
>NW_006921669.1:1306202-1308771 GCF_000298275.1 Orycteropus afer afer
AGATGAAGAAACTGAGGTTTAACTAAGGCCATTCAGCTGGCACATGGTTGAACCTATATTTGGTTCCATGTTACTCTCATTCAATACTATTTTATTATACCATGGTGCTTGAAATAAGCTGACTAACCTAACTCAAGTCTATTCATGAATCAATATCCCAGGTCTGATCAAATAGATGTAATGTAGCAGAAATAGCAGCAATGAGCCAGGCCCACCTCAAACTTAGAAAGTTTCAAGACTATATGAAACACCTACTTCCCTTTGGCAAACAATGGCAAATTAAAATCCCTGAAATGTCTTTGATCCTGGAATCACATTTTTTTTTTTTTTCTTAAGCTTAAGGGAAATCGAAAACATTTCAATCCAACTCCTTTCTTTTAAAGATGAGGGGCCTGTTGTCCTGATATGGAAAATGCTTTGCCTAAATCACAAAGAAAATTGGAGGATCAGAACTTTAGGTTACTAATTCCAAATTTTGTCCTCTTGCTATTATTCCAATTGTATTGAATTATGTGCTAGATACAAAATCTAGAAAGAATGAGAACATACAGTAAGTTAAAGGAAAACAAGTCTAGTGGCATCCCTGACTTTCCTTGTCATATTCCAAGAAAGAACAGTGAGGATGTAATAGGAGCTGGCAGCAAAGCAGCAGAAGCCTACAGTGTGGAGGAGGTGGGGGACCAGACGGCAAATATCATTAGCATCAGATGCTGGATGGACAGCTTATTGATTTTCTTTTCACTTTAGTCACGATGCACATCGGTAAATAGCACATCATGTCACAGGAACCAAGCTGGGCCCTGGCAACATCAGGAAGAAGTGAAGCCTCAAAGGTGAAGCCAACCGTTGTGGCAAACATCTCACGTTCATAGGGTCCTCATGTGGTGCTCTTTAGGTCAAAGGAGGTAAAATTCTGCCAACTACTGAAAATACAACAGCTCCCTGTCTGCACATCCAGAGTTATTTCTAATAATCAGTCAGATGGAAGAAATGAGAAATCTTGGTGTTCTCCTTTCTTAGAGGAGGCTGGAGCAGGTAATTCCATCATTATGTGGTAGATGGGGCATGTATAACAGATTTCTCAAGAATCCATGAAGCCTTAGATCCCTGCCATCACTTCAGCCTCACAAGACTCAATACTCCTGAGAGAAATAATTGCTTGCTTCTGGCACTCTGCAATATCAGATGTCTCGACTTCCAGGATGCAAGATTACCACTAAATTGCAAGCTAAACCTGGCACCCAAAGATTCTGAGAAATGCCAACCATCAGGCAAGGAAAGGAGTCACTATCATGTTGTGTTCACGAGGAAGATCTGGGGCTACTGATAACACATTGGGGCAGGAAAACATAGGTCTGGCACCTAAATGATCCAATTGGGACATTCTTGGCAATCCCTTGGTAAGCCGTTGGCTTGTTTTGGTGGCAAATGAACAAATGCAGCAATTTAAGTCAGGGAAGAGCATGATGACTTAACCAGGAATGAGTGTCTGTCTGTGTCATTCCACTAGGCAATTCTGTCTACATCACAGAAGATCCAAGGTGAGGGAATCCAGAATCACTGGTAGGTGAAAGAGATGAAATTATCTGTTTTAGATTCAGAAACTACAAATCTTCTCCTTGTACATTTCATCCAAAGAAAAGGAAAAGTTCATTGGAGTAATGAAGTAGCTGTTTCCAGAATTTATAAGAAACAAGTATACCCAAGTGCCTAAGAGGTAGACTGTAGAAGACAGATTCAACTCTTTTAAGACTGAAACACTCATTCTCTTAGCTGCTGACACCTCAAAACTTGGTTTCCCTTCAGAGTGTTTGCCCTTGGCTAAAGGGAGCCAGCATGTCCACTTCCTGGGGCAGCCCTCATCCAATGAATGGAAAATGTGAAGGCTGAAAAGCCTGAAAGATCAGCTGAAGCATTTTTGATTCCTGGAGGACAGTCCTATACTATCCTTCCTACACTCAATCCTGCTTCTTTCACTCCCCTGAGTTACTGATTCTGATGGTATTACCAAGTGAACTTTCTGTATGATTCCTAGAAAACCTAACCTGTTACATTCCCATATTTTTCCCTCCCTGTGGTGTAGTGCCTAAGGCATTTGACTGCTAACCAGAAGGCTGGCAGTTCAAATCCACCACCCACTCCTCGGAAGGAAGGTTGAACAATCTACTTCCATAGGGATACCGCCTTGGAAACCCAAGGAGGGGTCGCTATGAGTTGAATCCAACTTGACAGCAGTGAATTTGTTTTTTGTTTTGAGTATTCTTCAATTTTTGATGCAGTTCCATCTTCAGTCTCTAGTATATTTGACTTTATAAATTTTCCCATATGATGCCTCGAAACTCTGTCCTTATCTGTCCCACACCATTTCCATTGTATATTATAATCAGGGGGAGCTCTGGTAGCTTAGTGCCTAAGGCACTTGACTGCTAACTGGAAGGCTGATGGTTCAAACCCACCACCCACTCCTCGGAAGGAAGATAGGGCAATCTACTTCCGTAGTGATACTGCCTCGGAAACCCAAGGAGGGGTCGCTATGAGTCGGGGCCGACTCGACGGCACATAACAACAA
>NW_006921669.1:1312471-1313014 GCF_000298275.1 Orycteropus afer afer
TCGATTGTAGAACCAAGCAACATGAATTCTTTGACAACCTCAATCTTCTCTCCATTTATTGTGATGCTGCTCATTGGTCCAGTTGTGAGGATTCTGTAGTGATACCGCCTTGGAAACTCAAGGAGGGGTCGCTATGAGTCGGCTCCGACTCCACAGCACATAACAACAATAACCTCCCATCAGTGATACAAGGCATGTTCACTTGTCAGTTGCAGCTGAGTGTTTGGGTGTGTTCTATGGAAACATATTTTTTTAAAGCTCAGTTTTCTCATCTGAAAAACTAGTAGGAATATTAATAAATGTCTAATGGGCTTTGTGTGACTACTGAATGAGAATATGGGTTAATGTTGTTATAGTACCTAGAATAGGAAATAACCATTAAAAGATTAGGCCATTAGTATTATTTTAATGTTGTTATTATTATACTTATTACTATATCTTTACTACTATTTACATTGGGTCTGAGTAACTGGACTAACTTCAAATATTCCCTTTCTTGGCCCCTTCTAGAGAATCCAAAGAGTGCTGCCTGCTGACTCACTC
>NW_006921669.1:1313114-1313799 GCF_000298275.1 Orycteropus afer afer
TTTTTTCTGAAAAGAATCTTTGTTAAATATCAGAAGGCAGGGCTGAACAATACAGGGATTGTTAAATGGAAAAAGAGAGAGGCAGTAATTAAGTGACACAAATGTGACTTGGGCAGGTGACAATATCAGACCCCTTCCTATTAGGATACATGCAGAGTGAATGTTTATCCTTGAAGGACAATTGTGTGGAAGTCTGATTAACTTCTTTATCGAGGCACCCTGTTCTCCTGAGCATAGTATCCAGATATTTATTCCATATCACCAGATTACATGTTTTGCACTTGGCATCTTGTAGGCCAGGAATCAGGTTTTTGATGGCTACCTGTGATTGGAAAAAGGAACCAATCAGCTGCAGGAGACAGCAGGCTTTGGCCAATGACAGTGCAGTGGCACTGTCACACATTCCTTGTCTCTTCTGATCACTGTGGTCAGTAATAAATTGTAGCAGCTCCCACATGCTGCTTTCCTAAAGCACATGGAAAGGTCTTTAAGTTCCCTGGCCTGTCCAAGGTGAGGTGGGGTTCTTGTAATGGAGCCAGAAAACAGTCCCGCAAAGTGATCACCAGGAGAAGGATTAATTAAAGTCCAATAGAGTTTGCATGAGCATTTCTATAAGCATGAAAGTTGATTGCAAGGAGACTAGCAGCTATTGCTTCTGGGCTACTGATTAATTTTTTTTTTTTTT
>NW_006921669.1:1314205-1317922 GCF_000298275.1 Orycteropus afer afer
CACAACTTAAAAAAAAAAAAAAAAAAAAAAAGCTATATACCACCTTTGTTTAGGTGTAGAGTGCTAAGTAATAGGGTCATTGATCTAATGCAACACCATTTTAATTATGTCTTCCATATTTTGGGTTAGAAGATTTTTTGTAATATTTTGCAATGCTGGCATATATTTCAAAACCCAAGCAAGACAAAAATAAAAAGAAACAAATAAATTGAACTCCGAGTAATTGATAAAATACCTTGTGATCAGAAGATGGGTGCTTTTTGTGGGAGAAGGAGCGATACCCTTTTTGGATAAAAATGATACTTAGAACTTGAAGAAAGTGATATGTAAGTAGGCAAATTTGTCGTGAAATGCTAGAAATATACACTAACCTTCTCTATATAGTATTGATCTAGAATCCAGAGCAGGTATGAAATCAAGTCCTATGTTCCAAGTACAGAATTTACTAAGTCTAAGCTGTTCCTTGATAACTGAAGAAGGATTTCGTTAATATCTCCCCTTGTTTATTTGTTTGTAAGTATGCTTGCTTTATTCCTTAAGGAATGTATTAGCAGAGAAACAAGAAATCTGATTATCTGTGGGTGTAGTAGATTTCCACAGGAGCTACAGAGTTTAACCCAGAGAAAAATTAAACCAAAGAGAGAAAATAAATCCTCTTCTGTTCATGCTTCTTATTCCTATTTGGCTGAAGGTACAGCATTCCGTGTAGCATATCTTATATACCTTTGTCCAGTTAAGTTTTAAATAACTCAGATGATGGGTGTCATAATACCTCTCCCAGGACCTCATTCCCCCATAAAATGGAGCTGAATGTTAGGGGGCACTCTTTGATTTGATATTCTTGTGTTCAGTTTTGCAGATATTTTCCTACAATCAATTTTACTTCCATAAAGGAATCACTAAGAATTAATAATAATAAAAATGTGAGAGAAAAAAAAAGTAGTATTGACAGAAACTTGGAAAGGGAAATTTTTTTGTTGGCCTGTTTGTTCTCTTTGTCTTTTTGTCTAAGCTGAGAAGGTAAAGGAGATCATTGTGCCAGGACACACGAATGGATGAGTTGGAGTTCGTGTTGTTCTTAAGTGCCTTCAAGTCAGTTATGAGTTATGAGTGACCCTGTGTGCAACAGAACTTAACATTGCCCACACCTGCACCACCCTCACAATCACTGCCAAGTTTGAACCCACTGTTGTAGTCACTGTGTCAAGCATGATGTTCTTATCCAAGGATTGGTCCCTACTTATAACATTTGCAAAGTACATGAGACAAAGTCTTGCCATCCTTACTGCTAAGGAGCATTCCAGCTATACTTCTTCTAAGAAAGATTTGTTCATACTTCTGGGAGTCTATGGTATATTTAATATTCTTCACCAACATGATAGTTCAAAAGCATCAATTCTTCTACAGTCTTCCCTACTCATTCTAGCTTTCCCATGAAAATGAGGCAGTTGAAAATACCATAGTTTAGGTCAGGCACACTTTATTCCTGAAGATGGCATCCTTGTGTCTTAATATTTTTAATATTAAATTATTATAATAAATTTGCAGCTGATGTGCATAATCTGATTTCTCGACTGGTGCTTCCATGGGCGTTGACTGTGGATCCAAGTAAAAAATGAACTCTTTCACAATTTCAGTACTTTCTCCATTTTTCCAAGATGTTGTTTAGTGGTCCAGATGAGAGATTTTTTTTTTCCTTTATGTTGAGGTATAATCCATACTGAAGGCTGTAGTCTTTGGTCTTCATCAGTAAGTGTTTCAAGTCCTTTTCACTTTAAACAAGGTTGTATCATTTGCATATCACAAGTTATTAATGAGTCTTCCTCTAATCCTGATGTTGCATTCTTTTTCATACTGTCCAGCTTCTTGAATTATTTGTTTGGCAAACAGACTGAGTAAGTATAGTGAAAGGATACAATCTTTTTCTGATTTTAAACCATGGAGTATTCCCACCTTCTGTTCCCAAAACTGCCTGTTGGACTGTGTGCAGGTTCTACATAAGCACAATTAAGTACCTGGAATTCCCATTCTTCATAATGTTATCCATAATTTTTTATGGTCCACACAGTTGAATGCCTTTGCATAGTAACAAAACTGGAAAACATCTTTCTAGTATTCTCTGTTTTCAGCTAAGATCCATCTGATATAATCAATGATATCCTTTGTTCCACATCCTCTTCTGAATCAAGCTTCAATTTCTGGCAGTTCCCTGTGAATGTATTCCTGCAACATTTTTCAATTATCTTAAAAAAAAAAAAAAACTTACTTGCATGTAGTATCAATGATATTGCTTGATAATTCCTTTATTGTGTCAGATCACCTTTCTTTGGAATAAGTACAAATATGGATCTCTTCCAGTTGATTGGCCAGGTACTTGTCTTCCAAATTTCTTGGCATTGATGAGTGAGGCTTCCAGTGTTGCATTCTTTGGTGAAGCATCTCAGTTGGTATTCTGTCAATTCCTGGAAGCTTACTGGTATTCTGTCAATATCTGGAGCCTAAATTTTCACTAATGTCTTCACTGAAGCTTGGACTTCTTTAAGTACCATCGATTCTTGATCATATGCTACCTTCTAAAATGGTTGAACATCAACCAATTCTCTTTGGTACAGAGATTCTGTGTATTTCTCCCATCTTCTTTGCTGCTTGCTGCATCATTCAATATCTCACGCCATAGAATTCTTCAATATTGCAGCTCAAGGCTTGAATTTTTTCTTCAGTTTTTTTCACCTTGAAAAATGCCAAAGTATGTCCTTTTGATTTTCTAACTCAAGGTCCTTGTATATTTCATTATGATACTTTGCTTTGTCTACTCAAGCTGCCCTTTGAAATCTTCAGTTCAGATCTTTTATGCCATCATTTCTTCCAGTCACTTTAGTTACTCTAGGTTCAAGAGCACATTTCAGAATCTCTTCTGACATCCATTTTTTTTTTTCTTTTCTTTCTTTCCTGTCTTTTAAAAGACCTTTTGTTTTCTTCCTGTCTGATGATGTCCTTAATGTCATCCTACAACTCATCTCATTTTGGATCATTAGTGTTCAATGAGTCATATCTACCATTGAGATGGTCTCTAAATTCAGGTGAGATATACTCAAAGTTGTACTTGGGCTCCTGTGGACTTTTAATTTTCTTCAGCTTCAACTTGAACTTGCATAAGAGCAATAAGTGTTCTGCATTTGGCCCCTGGCTTTGTTCTGACTGATGCTATTGAGCTTATCCGTGGTGTCTTTCCACAGATATAGTCAATTCAATTCCTATTTATTCCATCTGATGAAGTCCACATGTATAGTCACCATTTATGTTTCTGAAAACGATCATGAAGATATCCAGCTTTGTTTCTATCACCAAGGCAATGTTTGCCAGTTAATCATTCTTCTTCTTTGTTCCTAATTTTTACATTTCAATCACCAGTAATTATCTATACATTGTGATATTATTGCATGTTTGATCAATTTTGGACTCCAGATTGGTAAAAATCTTCAATTTCTTTACCTTCTGCATTCCCAGCATAGTATACCATGTGATTGATTCCAAATGGCCAATACCACTCCATTTCAGCTTACTGATGCCTAAGATCTCAATCTTTGTTTCATCTCTTTTTGTACAACTTGCAATTCTCCTAGATTCATACTGTGTCCATCCCACATTCTGATTATTATGGATGTTTACAGCTATCTGTTCTCATTTTGAGTCAGGCTTGTCAGCAATACATGTCCC
>NW_006921669.1:1318703-1319689 GCF_000298275.1 Orycteropus afer afer
TGCAACAATCAGAGAATGCCAGGTAGCACTCAAGAAGTTTCTATTGTCCCCATAGATAAAACCAAGCCAGGCTTCTCTCCACCCTACCTGTTAGGTAGTCAAGAGCACAGATTCCAGATGGTTTCCATGGGGATAAAAGAACGCAATGAAAATCTTTGTATTTTCCTTTGTAAAAAAGACACCCGTAAACAGTGATCTTCAAAGAAGTATTTTTATATCTCTCAAAAGCAGGGATGTTCTAACTAGAACCAAGTCTTGCTCCAGCTTCAATACATTTAATGCTGTAGTTTCTAGACCTGTAATGATTTCACTCTCCTGTTAACTCCTCCTCCTTTTCACCCTAATGACTACTCTTGTACTTGGAATAAAATTCACAATGCAGGATAGATCTTGAAATGTTGTTTTTGATGATGAAGTATCAGCTGATCTGGTCCTTATTTGTCTCTTCTGTCTTGCCTCCAGCTAGCTTTCTCTGTACTCTGCACAATGGCTTTTATCAACTTTCTGAAATGTAGCCCACTCCTCTGTGCCTTGGGGGCTTCCACATGCTGCAGATCCCTTGACTTTTATGAACCCTCTGATACCTTCCTCTTTCCCTAAATCAATCCTCACTTTTCATAGCATTGCTTAATTGCTACATCTTCAGGGAAAAGTTCTCTGACTACTCCTACTCCCATACCAGATCAATACTCCTGCCATGAACTTTCATGGTACTCTGCATAATCCCATGAAAGCAGGTATAATAAGCCACAGAATTTCACAGGGAAAGTGTATCTGTCTCTTTCTTCCAACTGGATGGAAACCACCACAAGAACAGGGGCATTGTCTATTCCACTCTATTTTACCACCCATCCTTAGCACAGTGCCCAGTACACAGTTTATTCTGTAGCTTTGTGTTGGATAAATAATTGGACATATTACAGTTCAAACTAAAGAAGGTATGTCCTATTTGGAAATGGATAGAGAGTAACTGCTCTAATTCAGAG
>NW_006921669.1:1323774-1330291 GCF_000298275.1 Orycteropus afer afer
ATGGCAGGCACCCAAAGATTCTCAAGTTTGGAAACAGCCATCCTCTGCATTGAAGTCACATATATCATTTGTACCTGCAGTTCTGATAATCACCAAGCTCATCCTACCAACCTCTCTTTATATGTTTTGGTCCTAATATTGAACTGTCAACTGAAATGCGGTACATTTTCAGGCCTCGCTGCTTCATACAGATACCCTCTCATGGAACATTATAACAACATATCACTCTTGAAGCTAACAAAAGCAATGGTAAAAGGTTTCTCTCTCTCTCTCTCTTTCCTTTTTTTTTTTTTTTTCTTTTTCTTTTTCTTCTCTCTCTTGTTCTGTCTGTTTTGGACAAATACCAGGTTTTGATGATGCAGGCAGTAGAACTTTGTTCATTGCTGTGTGCTTTAATTAATTGTTTTTCTGGGTCATGCTGTTGGATCCCTGCTGAGTATTCCTGGATCCTCAGCCTTGTGGGTGTTCTTGGAGGGCTCTTGAGTTCTCTTTTTGGATCCTGGGGAGGACCCTTCAAAGATTACTGGGTTTTAGAGATATGTAAAAAAGAGAGAGAGAAAAAAAACAAAAACAGCACTGAATAGCAACCTTGTAAGACAGAGTAGAACTGCCCAAAACAGCTTCCAAGGCTGTAAATCTTTATGGAAGCAGACTGCTTCATCTTTCTCCCATAGAGCAGCTGGTGGGTTTGAACTGCTGACCTGTCGATTTTTTTTTTGTTAACAGCTGAATTCTTTAACTACTTTGTCACCAGAGCTCCTTTTAGAGATAGGTAGATTCTCTGAACTTGTTTAGTTCATATCAGTTCTGAAATCCACCCACAGTTATTTGTGTTTCTGTCTCTTGCTTATGAATCCTCAGGCATATTATATAACCACAGAATCTGTAGCTAAGAAGTAGGGGGGGGGGAAACAACTTTCCCCAATTTGTTATGATTATTTTAATTATTATTGTTGTTTTTGCTAAAAAATTACCAGGAAGCAGAAATTTTTGATTTTATTTTTCAAACATTAGGTTGGATGGCAACGTGGAATGCAGACTAGAATAGATTCTAACTTTAGCACTGATTTTACCGCGCTGGATGACCTTGAGCAAGCTACCTCATCTTTCGAGGTGTCTGTTTCTTCGTCTGTGAAATGAATAACACTAAGGCTCTTTCTGGTACTAATATTCTATGGGGACATGGTATGGAATCCAGAAACTCTGGAGAAATATGGAACTGCATTAGTCCAGAAAATACTTGCATGAAACTGAAATAAAGATCAATGGAGATTAAAATGTCAAGAGGTAATGCCCTTTATTTTCTCTTAAAAATGGTGTTTCATTTATAGTGCAACCATGTATAATGTTACTGCAACAGGCAAGGTAAGAGAAAACAGTAGGGAAGAGAAAAGCAAATTTTACTATTTTCCAGACACTATGCTGAGTACTTTGTATACCTCATTTTCTTATATTAGGCACAACAACTCTATGAAGTAGGCACTATTGGCACTGTGGTTAAAGCATTGAATTGCTAACCAAAAGGTCAACAGTACAAATCTACCAGCTACTCCATGGGAGAAAGATGAGGCAATCTGCTTCTGTAAAGATTTATAGCCTTGGAAACCCTATGGAGTAGTTCTACTCTGTCCTATAGGGTCACTAGGTGTCAGAATCAACTCGATGGAAGTGGAAGTGGGTTTTGGGTTTTGTTTTTTGTTTAGTTGTGAGGTTTAATGAAGTTGAGTTATTTGTTAATGTAAGATAACTAGCAAGTTGTGTACATCATATTCAAGCCCAAACGTTTCTCCCAAAAAAGTGACACTGCCAACCCAAGAGGAAAGGAGACTTTGGGAACCACCCTATTTTATTTTTAAGCCAGTGGCTGGTTTTAACACCTGGATGCACAGTGGGGAACCCCACAGAACAAATGGCATGAGAAAGAATGTAGGAGGTCTGCCCTGCTGGATGGGAAGAAATCTGGACTCACGTTTCTATCCATGGTGCAGCTCTGAATAGTAAGGAAAACATCTTTTTCATGGCAGGCAGATGTGAGATGGGTCATTGTTGCTGCCTGTTCTTTCCCAAAAGATGGCACCTCTGCTGTGTTCACCAGCAATATACCAAGACCATGACCCTTCAACTTATCATCCAGTTTTCTGAGGAAGTAGAGAGTAGGTTAAGTTGATTGGTTCAAAGGTCCTTTCCCAGAAAAATGGAAAAGAAAAAATTATCGCCTGAGCAGTGTTGGGCACACATGACGTGACTATCTACAAATTCAACTTTTGTCTATAAAAAAAACTCTTTCTGGCTCTTTGGCTTATTGCTTTTACTTTATACACATTCAATAGCACTGATTCTGAGGTCCATGTGCTGAATCAGGACTCAGAAAGAAGATACCCGCTGGATGATTAGCCATTCAGTTATGCTCTACCAGGAGAGTACCAATTCGAGTACACTTTGAATTGGTTCTCTAGCATTGGAGTGGTGGTATATTGCATTATCCATACATTTATTGGTGGTCATCACTGACATTAGCAGCTCTTGCTAATGCAAAGATGGCATAGATTCTGCACAAGAGGGGGGTCTTGCAGGGCCCCTCCTCTATGGCCTAACCTAGAAGGAAACTGAGAGACAGTCTAGTCTAGCTTCATATTGGCCAGGTCTGGGTTGCTGGACCCATTGCGAATATAATATATGACTTTACCCTGAGTAACACCCTTCTGTATCCATTGGTAACATTTAGCTTCCAATTATAGGAACATCTCTTGAACTGGTTTAAGAATAAAATGGAAATATATCATAAAGATCAGGAAAAGTCTCAAGGAAGGAAAAGAAAGCTGTAAGTCTTAGGAACAAGCTGGAAACATGGAAGGGAAAGGTGTCAGGAATCATAGGAGTCCTCTGTGCCTCTTGTATATATGTTTACTTATTTCCTTTTCTCTCTAGACTAGCTTTTACCCCACACTATCTCTCATTTAAGGAGCCTTGGTGGTGTAATGGTTAAGTTCTCAACTTCTAACCAAGAGGTTGTCTATTTGAACACACTAGTCATGGGAGGAAGATATGGCACTCTGCTTTCATAAATATTACAGCCTTGGAAACCCTATGGGGCAGTTCTACTCTGTTGTATGAGGTTGCTGTGAGTCAGAACTGACTAGATGGAAATGGGTTTGTTTTTGGTTTCTGGTTTATCTCTCAAGGAAGCAGCCCTGGCGGCACAATGGTTAAGCACTTGGCTGCTAACTGAAAGGTTGGTGGTTCAAAGCCACTCAGTGGCTAATTGGGGGAAAAACCTGATGATCTGCTTCCACAAAGATTACAGCCAAGAAAACATTATGGGTAATGAGTTAAAAACTGGTTCAATGGTACGTAATAATAGTATCATGACTCAATTACATGGTCCAAAGGCTCTGCCTTGGCTGTCTAGATCAGGGTAGCTGTTGGTGTCAATATCAATGAATTTTTTTATTGGCCCAGATTGTGGTTTAGGTGCTCTGGTGGTGTAGTGCCTAAGGCATGTGACTGCTAATCATTGGTCCTAATTTGTTGTTGCCCTATGAAGGAGTAATAACATTCACATCCTAGTCATAACTTCAAGAAGCAAATAACACTCCTCCCACTCCTACCCCTGCCATTCTGATTTGTAGTTTTGCCACATGACTTGTTTTGTCCAATGGAATATAATTGGATGTGATAGAAGGAAAGACTTAAACTCACAAGGCTAACATTTTATGCTCCAGGCCCACAAAACCTGGATTCACCTCTTCCCTAGCCTTTCCTAAAAGGAAGTCAGAAAGGGCAATTAGTGGGGTTGCTCACTTGCTTTGTTGTTTCTACTTCCAGGCTGCCCACATTTTTCCCAATGTTAGTTGGCAGGATCACAGTAAAAAAAAAAAAAAAAAAATAGCTAGATGACTATTATAACAGCCCAGAGTCTCACAGATTGAACTATGGCTTTGCCTATGGGATTTGAGAGACAGAGACACATAGAAGAGAATTCTGGGCAAAGAGGATTATGTTGGCACTGACAAGAAATAAAGTAGTGCTACTAGATCTAAATATGTGGTATGAGGTAATAGTAAAATTAGTTGATGGAGAAATGCTAAAATCCATAAAAGAAAAAACTGATCAGGTACTACCTATTGAGACTGGAGACATTTTGAAAGGGCATTAGAGCAGAATACACTCCTTGTCTCTCCTAGCAGTTGTTACAAAGTGAAACAGGAGGTTTTTTATTTTGGAGAAAAATGCGTTTTATAGAAAACAGCTAACAAAGTGCTTAAAACTACTGGGTGCTCCAAGAGGGAAACCTGAAGGCAAAAACTATCAATTTTAAGTGATGAGAGAAAGCTCGAAAGTAATGGCTTTCTGATGCTCATTGAGATGTTATGATTATTGATGACAGGAACAGAATACTTTGAAAATGCTGCAGCAAATATTGTGGTTGTTTTATGACATAAATAAATTCAAAGCAAAAACCTAGCACACCAGGTATTTCCCTTTGTATATAGTTGTCTGTTGACTAACCCCTATTTTATAGGTTGAATTGTGTCCCTCAAAGATATGTGTTGTAAGTCTTAACCTTTATTCCTGGTGGTTATAATCCCATTTGGGAATGGTTTGTCTTTGTTATGTGAATGAGGCAGGATTAGGATAGGTTATGTCTTGAGTCAATCTCTTACAAAATATAAAAAAGGACAGATTAAGCAAGCAGAGATGTGGGAAAATACATACCAAGCCACATGGAGATTTCCAAGAAACCAGAACATAGAAGCTGAAGAGAAAAGGAACTTCCCTTACAGCCACTATAGCGAGAAAGCCAGTGCCTGATTTGGACTTCTAACCTCCTACACTGTGAGAAAATAGATGTCTATTTGTTAAAGTATGTCTGTAACAACAGCAATAGATAACTAAGATCCAAGCCCCCAAGAGCCAGGAAAAGGAGAAGGCAGCAGAGGCCAGGGACCTGCGGAGCAGCAGGATATCCAGGTAAAAAGGGGCTGGAGGTAAGGCTAGGCCGCAAGCCCCCTAGAGCCAGGAAAGGGAGGGAGCAGGAGCGACCAGGGACCTCTGGAGCAGCAGGATATCCAGGTAAAGGAAGGAGGCAAAGCTATGTCCCAAGCCCCTCACAGCCAGGAAAGGGAGTGAGCGGCCAGGGACCACAAAGTGTCAGGTTCCAGGTAGGAATTAGGTACAGGGAGGGTGCAGAGGTTTCCAACAGCTAATGGAGACAAACTTGTTTGTCAGTTTGTCATCCTGTGGGGCTTATATGTTGCTGTGAGGCTTGAGGCTGTGCCATTGGTGTTTCAGACATCAGCATAGTTGCACATGGTGCATGGGTTTCAGCGCAGCTTACAGACTAAGACAGACTAGGAAGAAGGAAGTGGCCATTGACTTCTCAAAAATTGGCCAGGGAAAACTTTATGAATAGCAGAGAAACCGTGTCTGATACATTACTGGGCAACTTTATGAATAGATCAGAAACATTGTCTGACACAGTGCAGGAAGACGAGCCCCTTGTTTCTCAAGGCACTCAAAATAGGACTGGGAAAGAGCTGCCTCATCAGAATAGAACTAACCTTAATGATATAGATAAAGTAAGTCTTTCAGGACCTCCATGTGCTGACATGGCACGACTCAAATTGAGGAGAAACAGCTGCAAACATCCATTAGTAATTGGAACATGGAATGTATGAAGTATGAATCCAGGAAAATTGAAAGTTGTCAAAAATGAAATGAAACACATAAAGATTGATACCTTAGGCATTAGTGAACCGAAATGGACCAGTTTTGGCCATTTTGAATCAGACAACTATATGATCGACTGTTGGGAATGACAAATTGAAGAGGAATGGCATGGCATTCTTCACAAAGGAGGTTTCAAGATCTGTCCTGAAGTATAATACTGTCAGTGATAGTATAATATCCATATGCCTACAAAGAAGATCCGTTAATATTACTATTATTCAAATTTGTACACCAACCACCAAAGCCAAAGATGAGGTAATTGAAGATTTTTATCAACTTCTACAGTCTGAAATTGACTGAACATGCAATCAAGATGTGTTGCTTATCACTGGTAATTGGTATGCAAATGTTGGAAACAAAGAAGAATCATCAGTAGTTGGAAAATTTGGCCTTTGTGACAGAAATAATGCTGGAGATCGCATGATAGAATTTTGCAAGACCAATGACTTATTCACTCCAAATACCTTTTTTCAACAACACAAATGGTGGCTATACACATGGAATTCACCAGATGGAGTACATAGGAATCCAATTGACTACATCTGTGGCAAGACACAATGGAAGAGCTCAATATCTTTAACCAAAACAAAGCCAGGAGATGATTGCAGAACAAACCATGAACTGCTCATATGCAAGTTCAACGTGAAGCTGAAGACAAAAGAAGTCCATGAGAGCCAAAATATGACCTTGAATATATCCCTCCTGAATTTAGAGACCATCCAAAGAATAGATTTGATGCATTGAACACCAATGACCGAAAACCAGAAGAATTGTGGGATGACATCAA
>NW_006921669.1:1333512-1334002 GCF_000298275.1 Orycteropus afer afer
TAAGAATAAGCTCTGATTTCTCAGCAGAAACCATGCAAGCAAGAAGGCATTGGGATAGTATATATAAAATGCTGAAAGAGAAAATTTTCCAACCAATAATTTTATATCTGGCAAAACTGTCCCTCAAATATGATGGTGAAATTAGGAGATTTCCAGACAAGCATAAATTAAGGGACTTTGTTGAAACAAGACCAACCTTACAAGAGATACTAAACGGAGTCCTCTGAACAGAGAACCAATAATAGCAAAAACAACCAAGCATTAATACACATAACCCAGAAACCAACACAGCTAAAGAAGTATCCAAAGTAAAATAAGCTTACAAGATTGTAAAAAGGGAACCAGAGACATCAATTGGCAAATGAGAACAACTACAAACCACCAAGAGGGGAAAAATAGTGCAGTTCCAGAATTTCTAAAAGGTTAAGAAGTCAAGAGATGTGCAAGATAGAATGGAATTTTCTAAACTTGGGGAGAAAATTATAAAACA
>NW_006921669.1:1334889-1336094 GCF_000298275.1 Orycteropus afer afer
GCTGGTGCAGGATCTGGCAGTGTTTCGTTCTGCTGTGCATGGGGTTGCTATGAGTCAGAAACAACTCGATGGCATCTAACAACAACAACAACACATCAACAAATAAGAAAGAGCCAAAATCAACACTTTAAACCAACATCTCCAACAATTAGAAAAAGAACAGCAAGAAAAGCCTGTAGTCACCAGAAGAAAGGAAATAAAGATTTGAGCAGAAATCAGTGGAAGAGAAAACAGAAATATGATAGAAAAAAATCAACAAGACTAGACTGAAATAAAAAAGGATAATGTCAGGATTGGTGTCAGTTCTTCTCTGAATGTTTGGTAGAATTCTCCAGTGAAACCATCTAGGCAAGGACTTTTTTTGTTGGTAATTTTTTTGTGACCTGTTTAATTTCTTCTTTTGTTATGGATCTGTCCAACTTTTCCACCTCAATCTGTGTTAGTTTAGGTAAGTAGTGTGTTTTTAGAGATCTATCCATTTCTTCCAGATTTTCAAATTTGTTGGAGTACAATTCTACATAGTATCCTGATGTTATCCTTTTTATTTCACTCCCAGATCTTAGAACCTACTATACAGCCACAGTAGCCAAAACTGCCTGGTATTGGTTCAATGACAGACACATAGACCAATGGAATAGGGTTGAGAAGTCAGAAATAGATCCATTAACCTATGGTCAGCTGATCTTTGACAAAGGGCCAAAATCCATTAAATGGGGAAGAGATCGTCTGTTTAACAAGTGGTGCTGGCAAAACTGGATAGCCATTTGCAGAAAAATGAAACAAGATCCATACCTCATACCATACACAAAAACTAACTCCAGATGGATCAAAGAATTAAATGTGAAACCTAAAACTATAAAGTTTCTCAAGGAAAAACTAGGGGCAAATTTAGGGACCTTAATATATGGCATAAATAGACTATTAAGCACAACCCAAAATGCACAAACATCAGAAGAGAAACTAGATGAATGAGACATTCCAAAAATTAAACTTTTATGTGCTCCCAAAAGCTTCTCCAAAAGAGTCAAAAGACAACCTACAGATTGGGAAAAAAATATTTGGCAATGACATCTTATAAGGGACTTATCTGTAGAATTTATGGAAAACTCCAATACCTCAACAGCAAAAAGACAAATAATACAATTTAAAAATGGGCAGAAGACATGAATAGACACTTCACCAAGGAGGACATTCAGGCGGCCAAC
>NW_006921669.1:1337744-1358131 GCF_000298275.1 Orycteropus afer afer
GCTAACCAGAAGGCTGGTGGTTCAAACCCACCAGCCACTCCTTGGAAGGAAGGTTGGGCAATCTACTTCTGTAGTAATACTGCTTTGGAAATCAAAGGAGGAGTTGGTATGAGTTGGGTCTGATTCTATGGCAAATAACAACAACAATAACAACCACCACCATCACCTGTGGCTTCCAGCCAAACAAAAGATAGGCATATGAACTGAACATTTCACATTAGATAGATACACTTCTTGGAGAGATCAATCATGGGAGAATAGGAGGGCTATGTCTGCACAGGGAGACAGCTCAGGGGGCAGGAGGAGTGCTTGGGAAGGAAGGACACAGGGAAGAGGTAACTATGGAGACGAAGTGGGAGGGGAGCTGTTGCATTGTGGGAAATTGGAGTCAATATCATGAGACAAAATGTATGTGAGCTGCTGTATGGAAAGTGAATTTGCTCTGTAAACTTTTACCCAAATCACAATGAAAATTAAATAATAATAAAAATAATAATAAATAAGGGGAGTGGAGTCAGTATTGTCTACATTATCCTCAGATATTTATAATTTATATCATGGACCTTTGGATCAGGGTCCTGAAAACTATAAGAGACAATGTGATCTTATTAAACAAACAAACAAAAAGCGTTTTCTTATTTCAAATGACAGCAGCAGTTGTCTTTAGTTTCTGATTAGGCAACATGGCTCTATGGCTTCCATACTGATGCTTCTCCCAACAGCAACTGATATGATGGCACACTCATTGTTCCCATGGTCTCTTGAGCAAGGACCGACTTTACTTTGCCTTCCCTATTTAGCTTTACTATCTAGCTTACTTCCAGTGGTTCTTCCCCACACTAGACACTTTAACTCCAGCCTTGCTCTCTGTAAAGCCACCTTCTGTCTATAAAATGAACTCTTTCTTCTTCTTCTTTGGCTTATTGATTAACAATCAACTGATCCATGAGTAGGAGCTGTGGTGGTACAGTGATTACAGTTCAGACATTCAAACCCACTAGCCACTCTGTGAGAGAAAGATGAGGCAGTCTGTTATTATAAAGAATTACAGCCTTGGAAGCCCTATGGGGCAGTTCTTCTCTGCCCTACAGGGTCACTATGAGTTGGAATTGACTTGGAAACCATGGGTTTGGTTTTCTGATGGATCCATGAATGCCCTATACATGCCCCATCTGCCATGCCTTTGGATTTTTGTATAGTCAACAATATAACCAACAAATGATTCAAAGTCCAAGACACTTAACTTAGTCCTCTTAAGTAGAGTTAACTTATCCTTTTTCTGAGCTCCCATGTCATTTTTGCACACTCCTTTAAAACACTGGATGGCCTCCCATAAAATCCAAGGTCTTGGTTATATCCTGCAGTGTTTGCATCATCTAACCCTGTTTACCTCTTATCTGTCAGCTCATGGTTTTCTCCTGGTTCTGGAGGCTCAGACCATACTGGCCTTCTATTAATTTCTCAAATGCCAAACCTAGGGCTTTTGTCCATTCCATTCTCTGAAATAGAACAAGCATGAGCTTCTCCTTATTCTTCACCTGTTTACTTCCTACTCATCCTCAGATGTCAGCTACAAGTGAACTTGGTAGCCACCAATCAGGATGATTAACAATGTATGCTCTACAGAAAAAAATATCAACTTTCATGTATGAAATATTTCTCTCACTACAGGCTTGAAAATGTGTCTAACCCCTAAACCTTTAGTCTCATCTTCCATAAAATGGTAACAATAATTACAGTAGCTCAAAAGGTTGTGAAAATATTAAATAGGATAATCCAAGAACATTTTTGAGCATGGGAATGATGGAACAACTTGTAAATCTTCCCAAATGCCTCATAAAAAATAGAGCATCCACATAGCCACAACAAAACAAAACAAAACAAAACAAAAAAACAGCATAACCAAATTGGAAAATGTCTACATTAACACTAGATAAAATATTTTTTCAATATAAACTACAAACTACAAGAATGTGGGAATAAACTATCATCAGCCAAATAATGGTGTTGCATTAAAAATGTTCAGGATGAAGCAAAAAGAGAAAACTGGGCATCTAATGGATTTCATCATTCCAAAAGCAAAACACACACACACACAGATGCTCACTGGAAAGCTCCAAGAGTCAATCTGAAACAACTGCTGAAACTGGCAGGGCTTTTGCAAGCTCCCATAGTGAGTGCATGCAGATGCAGGGGGTGGTTTCAGATGAGAAGGGGCTCAGCAGTTTGACTCAAGTGAACCCTCAAAATCCATACCCCAAATCTCCCTTTCAGGAAAATTCCCACACTTTGGAGAGGGACAATAAAGAAAGAAGTCCAAATAATAGTGGAGGAGAGAAACAAGGTTAAGAGCATTAGAAAGTAAGAAAACACATTCCAAACATCACAAAACAAGTGAAGGTGTTCCACAGCTACAGAGGAAGGAAAAAATAAAGTTCATATAAAAAAATTTAAAAAAAAGGATTGAGATAAATTTTTGGTTTTGTTTTAAGAGTTTGGTATAAATAAGAATGAACCAAAAAAAAAATTTAATAAAAAAACCTTTTATTAAAAAAAAGAGAGTAAGTAGCAGAATAATATTCCTACATCTATCAATGCATGCTAGAAAGACATGAGTGCAAAAGAGATAAAAACTGTAACATATCTCAAGACAGGCTAAGCTACATAAGGACAATGATAAAAGATAACAAAATATAACATGTCATAATTTGGAAAAAATAGAAATGTGCTAGACCTTAAAAAAGAATTGTAAATAAAATAAAATAAATAAATTTAGAAAATAAGATTAAATAGAAAGGGAGAGAAAAATGAATAAAAAAGCAGAAAAAAATGAAGTAGAAAAATTATTTGAGAGAAAATCTAAATCTTAAATCTAAATTTAAGAATATTCAGTATAATATGTGTCTCTGAAAAAAAAAACAATTATATAAACAGAATAAACAGTGAAAACTGTAATTCTAAGTAATCTTTTTCTTTTTTAAATGAGGTTTGAAATTTTATGTTAAAGAACTCACTGCATACTTAAGAAAATCTATGCAAAATGACCAACACTGGGGTACATTTCAGCAAATTTTCTGGATTTTAAAGTAATAAAACAAAAAACAACCAACCAAATACACAAACAAAAATAAAATCTTTGCATACTCCAGCAAGTATATACATCACTTACAAGGGAAAGAAAATTAGTATATCGTCAGTCTTATCTACAGTGGCATTTAATTCCAAAAAATATACCAAACTTTTTAATATTTCCAAAGAAAGAAAAGGGGGTCCATGTATTTTATACCCAGCCAAACTGACTTTCAAATATAGAGACAGAAGATAACTGTTATTAATAAACCATACCTCAGGAAATTTTCCCATGAGATTTTTCCTGAGGTTTTTATTATAAAATAAACTTCAGACCATCAAAAAAATCTAAAGAGGCATCAACTTAAGGTTATGTATAAAGATAAGAAAATAATTGGATCATTTGTAAAATCAAACACAACTTATTTTTGTTTATGCTTAATTCTTGACTAGAAAATGGGAGGTGTCTTAAAGATTCAACAAATGGGGTAAATAATGGAAGAAAGCGAGTGATGTGAACAAGAAGCTAGAGGAAACAGAGTCTGTGAATAATAGGGATGGTTTAAAATTTGAAGGGAACAAAAGAGACATGTAGAATAACTAGAGTGGATATAAGGGAACATATTCCCAAGTGCAGGAGCTCTGGTGGTGCAGTGCTAAAGGCATTTGACTGCTAACCAGAAGGCTGGTGGTTCAAGCCCACTAGGCACTCCTTGGAAGGAAGACTGGGCAATCTACTTCCATAGAGATACCACCTCAGAAACCCAAGGAGGGGTCACTATGAGTCAAATTGAGTCAAAGGCAGTGAGTTTGGTTTTGGCTCCCAAGTATTGGGAGAAGACAGTGTGGAAATGGGATCATTTAGAGAAGGCTCCTACAGGGATGCTTCAGAGACATTCTCTTTAACCAGCTTCAGTGCCTTTCTCCAGATAGTTCTGAAGTGGAGGTTCCTGGCTCTTCAATTAAATTTTCTGACTACTGCCTCCTGTCCTTCAAGATCACTTACCTGCTACTTCTATTTTCCCAGTCATACAAATCTTCAATCCTTTGAGCCTATTATTTTTAACTGTCCTCCTGCTTCTCATTTCCTTCTGATCACTCTTACCCTAGTTTATTATATTCACTCCTATAAACACCATGAATTATATAACCCTGCTACCTCCATTGCACTCAAATGGAAAGATGCAAATTTGGTTAAAAATTCCTACATACATGTCAATAATACCAAATCTTTATTTCCCATTGTGACCTTGTCTAAAAATTTTACCTGCTTCCTTAGCATTTATACTTGGCTAAAAAGTTTTCCAACAAAATATAACAACAAAAATATAACAATTGATCCTTTCCATAAGTTATGCTTCTCCCATTTCCAACATGTCAATAAACTAAGCTACTATTTACTACTCAATTGTTCAAGCAATAATAATAATTCCCTGATTCTTCTCTTTCTTCCATACAACACAACCATCTCATTACCAAATTCACTGAATTTTTTTTTTCAACAAATATATTTAATTTGGGTGCTCTTCAGCCCCTCTGCTATTATACTATTATGCACATTATCATCATCTCTGGAATATTACAAAAGATTTCCAACTAGATGCCCCAATTCAAGTGTGCCCTTGAGTTCTTTCTTTTTTTTTCAATCAATTCACTACAGGTAAAGTGATCATTTAAAAGTATAAATCAGTTCTTATCACTCTCATGCTTAAAGTTCTCCAATGCAATCTCTCGTACATTGCTGGTGGGAATGTGAAAAGATACAGACACTTTGGAATACAGTTTGGCAGTTTTTTTTTTTTTTTTAAATAAAACAAAACATATAGTTAGCATATGATGCCAAACCGTACAATGGAAAAACTATTCATCAATATAAAGAACAAACTATCGATACATGCAATGACTTGGATGTATCTCAAGTTATAATAACAAACCTCACTCCATTTCTGACTACTGCCTCCTGTCCTTCACCACTCCCTCTTTCACTCTTCCCATATGTGGGAAAGCCAATAACCCTGGGTTCCCCCTCTTTTGTAACCAATGGGAAGTTAAAACTATTAAACCCTGTCCTACATGTGGGAACTCTCTCACTCTAGTCCCACTCCCTAAACACAATAAAAGCCAAAGTCAACTGTTCCTCCTTTCTTGCAAGTGATTCTGTACTGGAGTCTGCTCCACTCTTCCCAGAAACCCTCATCATATAAGGAATAAATATCATCATACTCTCTTGGTGCATGTGTGGCAGCATCATTCTCAACATCAGAACAAAATTTTGGGCTGGGGAGTCCATTGTCTTTGTAAGGTGAGCCCAACATAAGGGCATGACTCTGAGTGAAACAGCTGGTTTAAAAACGTTCCATGTTGCAGGATTCCATTTATATAACACTCTCCATGTGACAATATTGATGGATAACCGGTTAGCTTTTGTAGCTATACAGGGATATTGTAATGAAACAGTTCTTTATATTGTAATTGTGGTGGTGATTAAATGAATGTATACATGTGGTGTGATTTAATAGTACTACACATACACATACACATGCATGTGAAATTCAGATAAAACACTGGTGAAATTCAAATAAGGTCTGGAGTCTAGGTAATAATATTGTACCAGTGTCAAATTCTTGGTTTTGATAGTGTACTTGTGTAAAGTGTTATCATTGGGAAAACTGGGTCAATTGTATACAGGAACTCTCTGTATTTTTTTTTTTTTTTTTTTGTAACTTATTGTGAGTCAAATTTATTTAAAAATAAAACACATACACAAAGAAAAATCTTTCAATGTTTTCTGATCTTCTTAGACTGAAATCCTAAAGAAGCCTTGAAGTTCTTACATGATCTGTCTCTGTCTTCCTCTCTGATCTCATCTATTCCTTTCTCTTGCTTAGTAAATAGCCATATTGGCCCTTCTCTGTTAGCTGGAATCTGTCTGCCAAGGGAGCAAGGAGGCCACATCTTCTGACCTCCTCTAACCCCAGAAGAGGAAGACAGAATCACCATCGGTAGCTCAAGGCCTATTCCTGTGAGGGCAGACATGCTGCCTCCCTCCAGCCCTTTCACCAACCCTGACACCAATCGTTCCTCCCACAGCACCCACTACCTCACTGTTGGGTTTGATAATTCACTGTAGTGGCCACACAGAAGTCACAGATTATGGGGTTTATTAGGGATGCAACAGGCTACAATTCAAGTTCAGAAATGCACTCAGTCTCTTGCAGCGAGCCATCTCACTCAGCAGCCAGCAGTCTCAGCAGCACATTGCTCTCTCAGCAGTGCATGTCTATTGTGTCTCTCTCTCAGCAGCGTGTCTCTCTCACGCCTCTCAGGAGCACTTTTCTCTCAGCAGCATGTCTTTCTCACCCAGCAGTCAGAGAGACTCCTTCAGGCTCTAGGAGGGCTCCTTTTGAGACTGGCAGAGTGGCCCAAACCAACCAATCCCAACATTGGCATTCTACACACCTGAAAGAGAGAGAGTGAACTTCCCAGAAAATTGCTTCATCCTGCTCACAACAGAAATACCCCAGGTGGATAACTTTAACAATCAGGAGCTACTCAGTTGCTCACGGCAAATTCCACCATGGAGTTTACAAAGACTTATGGCTAGAAAAGCCACATTATGTAATTTACTACACTTCACTGTCCAAATTATTTCTACTTCAGGGTGTTTATAGCTTTTTTCTCTGTCTGAAATATTTCACTCTCAGATTTTCACTTATTAAACAAAAATCACAGAAACTTCCTGCCTCCTGCCATTTATAGTGTGGGGAAGAGCTGGCTATTGGTCAAATGATACCAATAAGGAATAAGTGCTATTAATCAAATGATACCAATAAGTGATATTGAGGAGTGGAGCATGGCAGTGAGGGGAGTTCTAGTAGGGAGGCCTGACCTAATCAGGAGGTCAAGGAACATTTCCCTGAATGAGTGGCATTTGCACTGAGATGGGAAGACTATGCTGGACTTAAGTATGTTGAGAGCAGAAGAACAAAGATCCAAATTGAAAGAAAGCATGTGCAAAGGTCCTACAGCTGATGAGATGGTGGTATGTTCAATGGAGGAAGAGGAATGTCACACATAACAGGATATAAGTCAGAGAACTTGAAGCCAGATCCTTCAGGGTCTCATAGGCCATATCAAGGGGGATTTCAGGGGTGTCCAGAAGATGACAGCTACTCATGAGGCTGGCTATCAACCAAAATTCCACTCTGAGCAATTCATTCTTTTAGACAATAGGGCTTGATAACAGTTAAAATGTGGCAACAGTGGGGAAGACATTGCACTACATCTCAGTGTACATGGAGTCTCTGAGAGCAGGTTTACTGGGGGAGGGGTGGGTGCTTTCTCCTCTGAGGACTTTGAGTGAAAGAAGCAGATGGGAATACTGGGGGGCTCCCTCACATTTGTCCAGAGAGGCCCTCCCAGCAATGGCTGGGTGGGAACAGGAAAGCAGATCCTCCAGTTGCTCCTACTGGCTGAAGGCTTTCTCCCCTCTGGAGGGCCAGGAAGCAATGTGACCAAAGCTGCCTATGTATAGTCATAAGATCCACTGAGACCCCAGGCCAGTGTGACAGGGATTGTCTGTGGAGTTGTTGTGGGTTGGGGTTTTTCCATTTTCCTAATTGCAAGAGATAGAACAGGCATTCACAGCTTTTGAGCATTTGAAAACAGAAATGACATCAAATTTGGGCCAAGTTAGCCAGACCTCTGAGCAATTCCAGATACATTATGATTCCAAACTTTAATTTTCTCTATTTACCTTTGGATTTCTAAATTTGAAGCATAACTTTTTTTTTTCTTTCCCCTTTTTAGTCTTCCTGTCCTCTGGTGGTACCACAGTTAAGAAATTTGACTGCTAACTGAAAGTTTGGTGGTTTGAACCCACCAGCTGCTCTGTGGGAGAAAGATGAGTCAGTCTGCTTCTGTAAAGATTTACAGCCTTGGAAACCCTATGGGGTTGTTATGAGATAAAATCGACTTGACAGCAGTGTGGTTGGTATCCTTCTTGATTTCCTGTTCCCTCTAATCTTCCTTCTGCCCTTTCCCCTTATTCTAAAAAGGTATTGGTGTGTGATAATCTAGTGCTCACTGTATATCTCACAATCCCTAGTTTGACTATCAGCCTCAAATTTCCAAATCTTACAGGTGCTTGTTGGCCATATATGAGTAGACCAAACTAAACCCATTGCCATTTAGTCAATTCCAACTCACAGGGACCCTATGGGGCAGAATAGAATTGTCCCATAGAGTTTGCAAGTCTTTAATCTTTACAGAAGCTGACTGCCACATCTTTCACCTGTTGAGCAGCTGGTGGGTTTAAACCATTGACCTTTTGGTTAGCAGCTGAATGCTTTAACCACTGTGCCATCAGAGTGCCTGAATCATGATATAAGTCACTAATTCACTGATACTTCGTCATCACACTCAGCATAACCAGAAGCTCTTTTCAAGTCAGGTCCTTTGAGACAGAATCCCTCCCCTTATATCTTCCAACATGCCCCTCTTGTCCAGACTCCAGCTCCTTATAGGTCTAAGGGCCTAGGAAGCAATGACAAAACTCATGACTATCCCTGAGAAACATTGGCAGAGCAAAGCCATCTCAGTCACCCTTGGCCCAGACCCTCCAGTTCAGTGGGATGGGCTGGGCTGGGGGCCAACAACCCACTTAATCGGCAGGACGTATTTTCTAGTGATTGATCACTTCTATAAATTTTTTAAAAAGCACCTTTGCTGAAGCCAATGACTTATTAAGAAGTCTTTCAAGCAGTAAATCCCTTTTTTCACCATTCTTTGGGCAGTAATAGCATTATTCAAGTCACAGAGAAATATGGGGCTGCCCTTTGCCAAAGTGACATTTTCCTAAAAAGCAAATTTTACTTATTAGAACCATACTAAGGAAGGCTTTTGGGAAAGGTCGGCAATCTCAGTCTAGCAGCCATGCCTCCTTCAAGTCTTATTTAGCAGGGAGTCTTGCTTAGGTGACTGGAAGGGATCCAGAGGTGGACTCTTTGAAAAATCAACCTAATTGTAGAAATTGAAACAGACATCTTTTGTCTTACTATGTTTTGATTTGGGCAAGAGGATGTTTTATTGTTGACTGATACACAAAGGATGAAAAAACAGAGGGAACAGAGAAAAATGAATGATTCAGACAACTGCCCTGTTGCTGTATCCAATTTTGGTTGCTGGGGAGACAGAATTTAGGGGAGACAGAAGAAGCTGCTTTAATAGGGGTTCTGCAAGACTGTGGTGTGAGCAGTGTCAACTGGGGACCCAGAAGACAAAGTTCTGTGTTGTCATTGTTGTTACGTGCCATCGAGTCGGACCCGACTCATAGCGACCCCTCCTTGGGTGGAGCTGGGAAAAGTCCATTTTCCCCAGTGGTGCAAAGTAACCCTCTGGCCCGTTCAGAGCATGAGGGACTGGCACTCTAGACATGGACACTGATGTTCTCACAAGTCTCATAAGTGGCCTAAAATGAGATGAAGCTGAAGAGAAAAGTTGGAACAGACAATCTAACTGATACAATGGGGGCATCCCTGGAGACCAAGGGAAGGCTCTGAGGAGGTATATTATCTACTTTATTTTCTTATAACTAAGCACTGTTGACTGGGCAGTGTTTCACTCTGATGTACATAAGGTTGCTATGAGTTGGAGCCAACTCGTCGGCACCTAACAACAGCAACAAGAAGCAGTACTGAGGATTAGATGGGATTAAGCAGAGTTTAGGTCCCTCGTATGGACAGAACACAGGCTAAGAGACCAAAGTTGGGAGCTCGGGTCCTACTTTTACTATTAACAAAATGGTAGATTTTGAATAAATTATTTATTTTGCTGGGCCTCAATTGTATCAACTTTAAAATGAGAAATTTGGGGCTAAAAATTGATTAGTACCTTCATTTCTAGAAATCTATGTCTTTCTCCACTTCTCAGCCAAAGAGATCACTAGAAAATATTAGCTCAATTCAGACTAACTTATTCCCCTGCTCAAAACTTTTCAGTAGCTTCCCAGCATACATGGAATCAAACCCAAATCTGACTCATGGTCTCAAGGTCCTCCAGGCCTGACTCTTGCCTCCATCACTGGTCTCTTTCCTATCACTCATCCTTAAAGGTCACTGAGTAACAGTTTCATTCACCTCCTTTGTATCCTTTTACTATTCTAAGCTCAGTCTCATCTCAAGGCCCTTGAACTTGCTCTACCCACTGCCTAGAAGGCTCTTCTCAGAGACTGACACAAAGCTATACTCTTTTCATCATTTAGAAATAGTTCAAGTATTCATCAGAGAGATTCAATTAAAATTGCATCCTCCACCCAGCCATAAATTCTCATAGTTCTCTGCTTTAGTTTACTCTTTGCATTGTTGACTCTAATTATCTTGCTTGTGGTTTATTCATTAAGACTCTCCATCAGTAGAATGGAAGCCCTGTGAAAGTAGAAACCTTGTTTGCCTTATTCAGCACTTAGAACAATGCCTGTCCCACAAAAACAAATATTTGTCATAGAGTCAATTCTGAGTCATGCTGATCTCATGTGTGTCAGAGCTATGCTCCATCGAGTTCTCAGTGAGTGATTTTTCAGAAGATCACTATATCTGTCTTCTGTGGTGCCTCTCAGAGGACTAGAAGCTCCACCTTTTGGTTAGCAGCCAAGTGCTTTGTGTTGAACTCTTTGTACCACCCTGGGACTCCAAGTGACCCACAGCAAGTAGTAATAATTCTTTTTTAAAATAAAACAAATAAATGGATAATTACTCAGTATCCCATCATTGACTGAGCATAAAAGTGTCTCACCAGGAATAGAAATGACTTGAAAAGGGAGCCTTTTGGATGATTGCTCAGATTTAGGGATATTGTTTGCTCTTTCTAAGCTTGAGTAGGAGCTCTGGTGGTGTAGTGGCTAAGGCACTTGACTGCTAACCAGAAGGCTGGTGGTTCAAACCCACCAGCCACTCCTTGGAAGGAAGGTTGGGCAATCTATTCTCGTAGTGATACCACCTCGGAAACCCAAGGAGGGGTCGCTATGAGTCGGGGCCTACTTGATGGCATATAACAACAACAACATGCTTGAGTACTGATAATAGAAAAGAGGTGATTTATTCACCCAGATTCCAACGAAAGTGAAATGTGAAAACCAAAAGAGGAGTTTTCAAAATCTGATGAATGTAAGTAACAAATACTGCCTGCGTTCTCTGAGCCAGGCTGCCCAAAGTACATGAGTAACGTTATCCCCTTTGATCTTCATAGCAACACTATCATGTAGGTGCTTTCATTCCCATTCTGAGCCTGTTTCCTCACCTGAAAAGTAGGAATGATAATATTTGTCCAGGCTGAATAGCCAATAATTACAGGCAGGGAATCAAAAGTCAGAGATACTCAGACTTTGAGTCTCTATCACCTGGCCTCCCACAAACTTTTTTTTTGTGACTTTTTAGGTCCATGTAATCTCAGTCACATAGCCTGAATTTGCCTTCTACTTCTGGCAGACAACTGAGAGAAGGGAGGAATTATCATTTAGAGGACACATAAAATCAAGGTCCTTGCTACTTACAGTCAATAAAATCTTCACGATGCATTTTCCATGGCTGTTCTGGATAAATTCCAGTTGGAACAATTAGCTTTAACGCCTTCAAATGTCCCCAACACTTTAAGTTGCTTAGTGTATTCCAAGTGTGCAGATAATTTGAAATACATTACTAACCATGAACTGTGAATGTCAACTTCCTCCAAACGCCAGAAGAGAGAATATTCCAAGGAGAAAGAAATGCAATCCATATATTGTAATACACATGAAGGATAGAAACTCATGAGGGCAGAAAGGAGGGAGCAAGTCAGGAAGGTACATGGGACAGAGAGGCACAAAATGCAGAAAATATAATAATCATCATCATAATATTAACAACAACAAACAATTATTGAGTTTGAATGCTTATTATGCCCTTGATACTACTCTGAATTTCCAAGTATTATTCATTCATTCCTCAAAACCATGCTATGACATAGGTAATATTGTCTGAATTTTGAAGACGTGTAAGCACAGGAAACAGAGTGATGGGTAGAGATAAGGAATTATTCTTTAAACACCTTTTTCTCATTCCTGGAAACAAAAGTGGAGGGCAGCATTCATCAGGAAATCCACTAGTCAACTGATGCCCATTTAAGAGAAGACAGCAGCGAAAGGACACATTTCTAGAAGTGAGGATGAGTCACTGTGGAGGAACCAGAGATGTCCTACATGCGCGCACTTATTGGGGATGATGCCTGGTGTGTACACGTGTGTGCATGTGTATGCCTAGTACCTAAATGGTGCCAACAATTAATTGCCAAGCTACAACCATTAAGGCTAAAGATTGAATTCCACTCAGAAGCATTTCACAAGAAAGTCCTCATGATCTACTTCTGAAAAATCAGTCATTGGAAATTCTATGGAGCACAGTTCTACTCTGACACACAGCAACATCATGAGTCAGAGTCGACTTGAGGGCAACAGTTTCCTTTTCTTTTCCTTTTTATTCTCTATGTGGAACCATGTTGGATGTCCAGACCACAGCATGGAGGCACGGATCTAATATACCTGAATGTGATACCACATGGAGGTGGAGGGCTTTCAAATGGGATGTGGGAAAATGCTGAGGACAATCTTTCTGGCTTATTAATTTTACTGGTAATAGTCAACTCCAAGGTAAAAAGTACACTGGAAATATCACATTATGTTATTAAGATAACAACTTCAGCTGTCAGGGCTTTATATATTTTTTCTGAGCAGCAAAAAACATTTAGTTAAACCTGTGTATTAAGACTAAATACATCTGTCATAACAATGCAATTAAGCAGTTAATCTAATCATTGATGATTCTCAAGCTATCCATCATAATATTGCGAATATATTGGCTACTTTTGATGACACTGTACCCAGGATGTATCAGATCATTCCCACATATTCTATTGCCAGCTTACATTAATTAATGGTAACTTTATACAAGCTTAAAAAGAAATATTATTTCAAGGTTGTTTACAATAATATCAATGGAAACAAACTAGACTCAGTATTGTAGATACCATCAATTATTGCTTAGCTAGGAAAACAATGTGTTGTTTTTGTTGATGTTAGGTACTGTGGTAGTTAAGGTTGTTGTCAACTTGGCTGGGCCTAGTTGAGTGGTTGGGCAGCTGGAGGTAGTTATTCTCCGTGATGAAACTGACAATCGACTCCATGGTGGAATCTTCCCTGAGCAGCTAAGTAGCTGCTTTTGGGTTGTGGTATGCTTCCTGTATATAAGGAGAAGCTTTGGGATTGGTCTCTAGCCATTTGCCATGCTCGAACCCTGCATGTAGCCAAATCATTGTTCAACAGCCTGCCATGCCCTGCCGACCTTGGGACTTCTTCTGGACTTGAATCAATGACCTGCCATGTGGTTTGGTACCATTGGGACTGTGCCTTTTTACATCAACCTTGGGCTTATCAGCCTCAGCAGCCAGCAGCTGTCTGAGTGAAGAAAAGCCTCCAGATTCAGTGGGCCAGGAGAAGGAGACAGAACTGAAGCCCAAGGTTGAGGATTTTCACCTAGTCCCTAGAACCTGGCACTTTGAACTTGGACTTAAAGCCTCCAAAATTGTAAGAGAATAAACTCCTGTTTGTTCAAGCCATTCCATTTGTGGTATATTCCTGTCAGAGGGGCACCAGGTAACCAGAACAGGTAACATCAAATCAGTTCTGACCTACAGCAACCCTATATACAATAGAATGAAACACCACCCAGTCCTGCACCATCCTCACAATCATTTCTATGTTTGAGCTCATTGTCGTAGCCATTGTGTCAAGCCATTGCAATAAAAGTCTTCCTGTTTTTCACTGACCCTCTACTTTACCAAACATGATATCCTTCTCCAGGAACAGGTTCCTCCTGAGAACATGTCCAAATTCCATAAGGCAGAGTCCCACCTCCTCCCTTCTAAAGAGAATTCTGGCTGCACTTCATCCAAGACAGATATGTTCATTCATTTGGCAGTTCACAGTCTATTCACTATTCTTCATCAACACCACAATGCAAAGATATAAACTTTTCTTCAGTCTTCCTTATTTATTGTCCAGGTTTCACATGAATATGAGGCAATTGAAAATACCACAGCTTGGATCAGGCACAGCTTAGTCCTCAAGATGACATTCTTGCTTTTTTAACACTTCAAAAAGGTCTTTTGTACTAGTCTTGCCCAATGCAATATGTGATGTGATTTCTTGACTTCTTCTTCCAGTGGTGTGGACCAACTAAAAGGAAATCCTTGAAAACTTCAGTATTTTTTCTTTTTATCATGTTGTTACTTATTGGTCCAGTCGTGAGGATTTTTCTTTTCTTTATGTTGAGTTGTAATCCATACTGAAGTCTGAAGCTTTTGACCTTCATTAGTAAGTGCTACACATCCTGTTCAGTTTCCCAAACAAAGTGTTATTTGCATATCACAGGTTGTTAATAAGTCTTCCTCCAATCCTGATTTCATTTCTTCAAATAGTCCAGCTTCTCAGATTCCTGGCTCAGCATAACAGATTGAGTAAGTATGGTGAAAGGATCCAACCCTAGTGCATACCATTCCTGATTTTAAACTACGCAGTTTCCCCTTGTTCTATGCAAATGACTGCCTCTTGGTCTACGTACAGGTTCTACATGAGCACAATTAAGTGGCACTTTGATTTTTACATTCATTTTCCTTTTCCTGTAAGAATTCCCATTCTTCACAATGTTACTTACAATGTGTTATGGTCTACACAGTCAAATATCTCTGCATAGTCAATAAAAGAGGTAAACATCTTTCTGGTATTCTCTGTTTTCAGCCAGGATGCATCTGACATCAGTAATGATATCCCTTCTTCCATGCCTTCTTCTGAATCCATCTTGGATTTCTGGCAGTTTCCTATCGTACTGCTGCAACTCTTTCTGATTTATCTTCAGCAAAATTTTACTTGCATCTCATACTGATATTGTTCAATAATTTTTGCATCCCATTGGATCACTGTTTTTGGAATGTACATGAATATGGATCTCTTTCAGTTAATTGGCCAGGTAGCTGTCTTCCAAATTTCTTGGCATAGTCGAGTGAGCATTTCCAGTGTTGCATCTGCTTGTTGAAACATGTGAATTGGCATTCCTTCTATTCCTGGAGCCTGGTTTTTTGCCAATGCCGTTAGTGCAGCTTGGATTTCTTCCTTCAGTACTATTGCCTCTTGATCATATACCACTTCCAGAAATGGCTGAACATTAACCAGTTCTTTTTAGTACAATGACTCTGTGTTTTCCTTTCATCTTCTTTTGATACTTTCTGGGTCATTCAATATTTAGCCAACAAAACTCTCAAACTCACTGCCATTGAGTCGATTCTGACTCATAGAGACCCCCTTTGGGTTTCCCAGATGGTAAATCTTTATGGAAGTAGATTGCCCAGTCTTCCTTCCATGGAGTGGCTGGTGGGTTTGAACTGTCAGCATTCTAGTTAGCAGCTAAATGCCTTAGGCACTGTGCCACCAGATAGAATCCCTCAATACTGCAACTTGAGTCCTGATTTTTTCTTCAGTTTTTTCAACTTGAGAAATGTCAAGTGCACTCTTCCTTTTTGGCTTTCTAATTCCAGGTCTTTGCACGTTTCATCATAATACTTTATTTTGTCTTCTCAACCTGCCCATTGAAATCTGTTCAGCTCCTTTACTTCATTAATTCTTCCATTCACTTTAAATGCTCTCTATTTAAGAGCAAGTTTCAGAGTCTCTTCTGACATCCTCTTTAGTCTTTTTCTTTTCTTTTCTTTTTAATGGCCTTTTGTTTTCTTCATGTGTATTGTCCTTGATGTCATCTCATAACTCATCTAGTCTCAGTCATTAAAATTTAGTGCATCAAATCTATTCTTGAGATGGTCTCCAAATTGAGAGAGGATATGCTCAAGGTTGTACTTTGACTCTTGTGGACTTGTTTTAGTTTTCTTCAGCTTTAACTTGAACATGCATATAATCAACTTAGGGTCTGTTCAGCCACTAGCTTTGTTTTCACTGGTGATAATAAGCTTATCTATCATCTTTCCACAGATGTAATCAATTTGAGTCCTTTGTATCCATCTGAAGAGATGCATGTGTATAGAAACTTTATATTGTTGAAAAAGTATTTCCAACGAAGAGGTCATTGGTCTTGCAAAACTTTCTCATGCAATCTGTGGCACTATTCCTATCAGCGTGACCTTATTTTCCAACTCTCTAGCCTTTTTCTTTGTTTCTAACCTTCATATTCCAATAATCAGTAATTATCAGTGCATCTTGACTGCATGTTTGGTTAATTTTGTATTGCAGAAATTTGTTCAGCATCTTCATCTTTGGCATTAGTGGTTGGTGTGTAAA
This sequence comes from Orycteropus afer afer, assembly GCF_000298275.1. Taxonomy (NCBI): domain Eukaryota; kingdom Metazoa; phylum Chordata; class Mammalia; order Tubulidentata; family Orycteropodidae; genus Orycteropus; species Orycteropus afer. Next base: position 1,354,186 of record NW_006921669.1, read on the forward strand.
TTTGAATAATATTTGTATTATCTGGACTTCCTTGCAGGTGTATGGATATTATCATATCACTGACAGCATTGTACTTCAGGATAGATCTTGAAAGGTTCTTTTTGACAATGAATGTCACACTATTCTTCTTAAATTTGTCATTCCCAGCAGAATAGACCATATGATTTTCTGATTCAAAATGACCAATACTAGTCCACTTCAGCTCACTAAGGCATAGGGTATCGATCTTCAAGCATTCTATTTCATTTTTGACAAATTTCAATTTTCCTAGATTCATACATCATACATTCCATGTTAATAGATATTTGCAGCTGTTTCTTCTCATTTTGAGTCGTGCCACATCAGCAAATCAAGGTTCCAAAAGCTTTAACTGCATTCACGTCATTAAGGTCAACTCTATTTAAGGAGGCAGCCTTTCTCCAGTCATATTTTGAGTGCTTTCCAACCTGAGGGGGCATCTTCCAACACTATATCAAGCAACATTCCAGTGCCATTAATGAAGTTTTCACTGGTCCATTTTTTAAAAAGTATATCACCAGGTCCTTCTTCCCAGTGTGTTTAGTCTGGAAGCTGCACTAAAACCTGTCTATGATGGGTTACTTTGATGGCATTCAAAATATTGGGTGGCACAGCTTCTAGCATCACAGCAACATGCAAATCACCAAAGTACAACAAATTGACAGACAAGTGCTGGGAACAAGAATGTCAGAGGTCCAATTTGCCTTGTTAAAAAAGTAGTCAGATTATCTTTTCATGGAATATTTTGCATTTTCAAGTGGTAAATCATTTCATAAAGATTTGCAAAAAGGCTTTGATTATCAAGTGTGCTCAGAGATTTTTTTAAAAGGAATTTACATCAATTAATAATTTTAGATTATACATTCAAATAAGGCAAATTGGCACAGTTTTTTTTTTTTTTTTCAGATTAGCATTGTTATACATTTCCTCAAAAATATTAGGGTTCCCATTTTAATGATCTCAATTTGGCAGGAATAATTTCATATGACAATGTATGGGTGGATTTATGTGCCTCCCTTGCAAAAAAATATAATAGTGAGTCTTCCATATGTTACCAATGAAGCTCATGTTTTTGTAATTAAAGGCATTGGTTATGACTATTTCAATTTTACACGTCCTGCACATTATGAGCTTTGATGCTTTTTTTTTCCTCTCATTTTCTTTTTGTTCACATAGGACCTCTGATGCAGACTAATTAGCAAGTTGGCAACCCAATTGCAAACACGAGCTCAATGAAGTATTAGTGAAATTCTATAGTAAGCCTGTAAATAATATTGAATTGCTATGCACTCCTCAGAAGGAAGATGGGGAAATCTACTTCCGTAGTGATACTGCCTTGGAAACCCAAGGAGGGGTCACTATGAGTTGGGTCTGACTCGATGGCACATAACAACAACAAATGTGAGCTTTGGGAGCTCTGATAGTGTAGTGCCTAAGGCACTTGACTGCTAACCAGAAGGCTGGAGGTTCAAACCCACCAGCCACTCCTCAGAAGGAAGGTTGGGCAATCTACTTCCACAGTGATATTGCCTTGGAAACCCAAGGAGGGGTCACTATGAGATGGGTCTGACTCGACGGCACATAACAACACAACATATGGCTTTAGAGTGATAGAAACTTGGGTTCCAGTTTTAACCTCTCCATTAGGAGTATAACCATGCAATAGTAACCTAATTTTTCTGTGGGTCCCCTCCTAAAATGGGTGTAATACCTACTTCACAGACTAGTTGTAAGGACAAAGTAGACCAATGGATGTAAAGTGAATAAATATTACAGAAACAAAAGCTTTCACAAGATTTTAAATAGGTTAACTCAGGTGCTACAATGGGTAAAACATTTGGCTGCTAACCAAAAGGTCAGTAGTTCAAACTCACAAGCTGCTGTATGGGAGAAAGATGAGGCAATATGCTTCCATAAAGATGTACAGCCTTGGAAACCCTATGGGGCAGTTCTTCTCTGTCCTACAGGGTCACTAAAAGTTGAAATTGACTCAACGGCATTGGGTTTTGTGTTTATAACTATTATCCTAGGGAATAGATGAGAGAACCAAGGCTCTGTTTTCTCACATGGAATCTAGTTATGCATCAGTTAGGACTGTGGGGGGTGGAGGAGCTCCTGGTGTTTGGTTAACACATGACACCTGCATAAGAAACACTGGCAAGTAAATGCCCCTTCGAAAATGAGAGAAGATAGTAACTGTCACTTCCAACCTAGCCATGACCAGAAAAACAAGTTGCTAACACCCCTGTAGTACTAGCTTAAAGACAGGAATTGTTTCTGACCAAAAGTCAGCCAAGAATGGCTGCAAATTTTTTATGATTTGCAGCTAGTCTACGTAATGCATTTGTACAAATTAGAAGAAGGCACCTTCTTGCAGAGAGCCATTAGAATACCCTGTCCCTACAGTGTAAAGGAAATACCATGGAGGTCCTCCCAGGAAAGGAAGAAGCAAAAGGTCACACTTGGAGAGAAGATCAAGCACCATTACGCTTTCAGCCTTCACTCACTCTCTACCCACAAAGCTTTGTGCCATGTCCCAGTGCTGAAGCTGGTGCTTAGTGTTGTGGTGGACCACTGGTCCCAGCCTGCAAGCCAGAGGACCACATTCCAAGGATTATGTTCCACCTAGTTCTTCTGAAATATCTTTGGATAACAGGAATGAATAAGACAAGAACTGCAAGGTCATTCCTCCGCAGACTGCAACTTAACCCATATCCTCATAGATAGAAAGCTCTAGAAAATACTGATAGGGAGAGAAGTCAGCTGGTGCCTTGCTTCAAGAGACAGTTTTGCTGCAAATACCTGCAGAGAAAAAAGTCATTCTTCTCTCAACTTACATGGGCCCTTGTTTATCTTGTTTTATTTTATTTTTCCACAAAAGATGGAGGATCTTGTTGAGAAGTGGCACTTTGATTTTTACATTCATTTTCCTTTTCCTGTAAACATTTCTACCTCTTTCACTTTGTACTTGAAGGTCAAGGAAATGATATGGGAGCCCAGAAAACAGAAAGTTACATATGACCTGTTCTGCCAGGAAGTTGTGAATAAATTAGGGCAGGAAGAACTATGGCTCCTGCACATACACTACTGTTTTGTTATAGCTTTGGGGACTTTGGCAATGATCTTGTCTAATTTTCTGCACTTTAACTCAGGCTGGCATGATGTGCAGTGTTTCCATCCCTGCTCAAGAAACTTTGAGGCTGCTGTTGCCAGCCAGTTATATTCAGTTCAAGTTCTTCTGGCTGGATGACCAGGTTCTTCTCTTCTTGGTTTATATTACCCAGTTCACCATTATTTTTTCTCTCTCCTTTAGAACACTTTATTTTCTAGACGGCTTGGTCTCTTTGTTGTCATACCTCTATATATTTGTCATGGTTTAATTAAATTTGTTTGTTATTTTAAAAACTAAATCTATTTATAGCAAACAACACATGGATATTTGCTGTGAAAAATTCTGAAACACTGGAGAGCCTATGAAGCAGGGAATGGATGGTAGGTTCACCAAACCTACTTCCTCTTTGTGGTCTGCTGTCTTGATCAACAGAAAGTGTTTTTCAGGCACTGGAAGTGTGGAATCAGTGTGCTTTGTCAATCCTCTCTCCCTTTCTTCATCTGCCAGCAGGATGATGCCAGAATGTTCTTCAAACCATGGGTTGAATGTGGTAGAAACACATCCTGGATACAGCCTCACTCGCTGAGCCACCATTCTAAGAAGAGCCACTCAGGAGAGCTCCACACTCATGAGTTTTTGCATCACACTTTTCATGCAAAATGGAGGAGAAACAAACTTTGACTCTCATATGACACTGAGATTTGGAGATCATTTGGCTACCTTGTTGTTGTTGTTGTTGTTATGTGCCGTCGAGTCGGCCCCGACTCATAGCGACCCCTCCTTGGGTTTCCGAGGCAGTATCACTACGGAAGTAGG
>NW_006921669.1:1359396-1360769 GCF_000298275.1 Orycteropus afer afer
AACTCATAGCGACCCCATGCACAGCAGAACGAAACACTGCCCGATCCCGCGCCAGCCCCACAATCCCTGCTATACTTGAGCCCATCATCACAGCCACCGTGTCAATCCATCTCATTGAAGGCCTCCCCCTCTTTCGTCGACCCTCCACCCTACCAAGCATGACATCCACATAGGAAGAAGGAAGAGGCTGTCCACTTCTCAAAGAATTGGCCAGGGAAAACCTTATGAATAGCAAAGAAACACATGCATATGAGGCTACTGAAAATACCACGGCTTGGGTCAGGTGCACCTTTAAAGTGACATCTTTGCTCTATAATACTCTAAAGCAGCAGCAGATGTGCCTAATGCAATACATCATTTGATTTCCTGGCTGCTGCTTCCATGGGTGTTGATTGTGGATCTAAGTGAAATGAAATCCTTGACACCTTCAATCTCTTCTCCATTTACCCTGATGTTGTTTTTGGTCCTGTTCCGAGGATTTTTGTTTTCTTTATGTTGAGGTGCAATCCATACTGAAGGCTATAGTCACTGATCATCATCAGTAAGTGCTTCAAATCTTCATCACTTTAAGCAAGCAAGAGTGTGTCATCTGTACATATCAGGCTGTTCATAAGTCTTCTTCCCATCCTGATGCTGCATCTTCTTCATATAATCCAGCTTCTAGGATTATTTGCTTAGCATACAGATTGAATAAGTGTGGTGAAAGGATACATCACTGATGTACACCTTTCCTGATTTTAAACCATGCAGTATCCCCTTGTTCTGTTTGAACAACTGCTTCTTAGTCTATGTACATGTTTCTCATGAGTACAATTAAGTGCTCTGGAATTCTCATTTTTGCAATGTTACCTCTAATTTGTCATTATCTTCACAATCAAATGGCTTCGAATACTCAATAAAACACAAGTAAATATCTTTCTGGTATTCTTTGCTTATAGGCAAGATCATTCTGACATCAACAATGATATCCCTTGTTCCATGTCCTCTTCTGAATTGATGTTCAACCATTTTAGGATAAAGAACTCATAATATTGAAGGAAAAAGTCCAAGCTACTCTGAAGGAATTGCCAAAAAGCAATGTTCCAGAAATTGATGGAATACCTACTGAGATGTTTTAATACATAGATGAAGCATTGGAGGTGCTTACTCATTTACACCAAGAAATTTGGAAGACAACTACTTGGCCAACTGATTGGAAAAGATGTATATTTGTATCCATTCCAAAGAAAGGTGATCCAATAGAATGCAGAAATTATCAAAAGATATCATTAATGTCACACACAAGTAAAACTTTGCTGAAGATAATTAAAAAGTGGTTTCAGCAATATTCTGGGGGATAGGACCTGGGTGTTGGCATTAAAAAAAAAAAAAAA
>NW_006921669.1:1361172-1363092 GCF_000298275.1 Orycteropus afer afer
AAAATAAAAATATATTGCAAGGAACAGAAGGAAATTTCTCACAGTATCTTCACTCCATGTTGCTACCTACAAATAATCTGAATTCAATAAAATAAAAACCAAAAGACAAGAGAAAATGGTAACAGAAAGGGATGGAAGAGGAGACTGCAGACTTAACGTAACAAATTGAGAATATAAAAAATAATAAAGGAAGGAAAATAACAAGGAATAAAATAGATAACATTTGAACTGAATTACTGCGCACAAGGAAAGATTTAAGCTGATCAGAATGAAAGCTGATAAAAAGAAAAAGAGATTGATAAAAACTTTCCAAAATAAGAATAACTATGGCCTTTGAAGTAAATATAAAATGGATAATTCATTAAAATATATAATACAAAAATCCTAGATTAAAAAATTATAGATAAATATTGAAAGGTTATTAAATAATTCAGACAAATATGATGCAAAACATTCAAACTAGTAGTTAAGCATCAAGGAAAAAGACAATTTTAGGAATTAAAAAAAAATCATCTATAAGGTGTCTTGGTTCTCTAGTGCTGCTATAACAGAAACACCACAAGTGAATGGCTTTAATCAACAAGAATTTATTCTCTTACAGTGTAGGAGGCTAGAAGTCCAAATTCAGAGTGCCAGCTCTAGGCATTGGGTGAAGGCCCCTCGACCTTGGGCTTCAGCTCTACCTCTTGTTCCAGGCTCACTGGAACTGGAGACGTCTCCTAACTCAGACAGCTGCACACTACTGAGGCTGACAAACTCAAGGTCAGCAGGTAAAATGGCACAATCCCAAGATCAACAGGCAACTTGGTGGGCAATTGGTTCAAGTCAAGGAACAATCCTCATATCAGCAAGCAACAGAGCAGGCCACTGGTTCAAGTCCTGGAACTGGACATGAAGATTCAGCCACACAGAGGACCCGAAATATGCCAAAAAGCTAGAGACCTTCCTGAAAGCTTCTCCATATATATTGACAGCAGGCCACAACCCAAAGGCAATTACTTAGCTACTCACAGCAGATTCTATTATGGAGGTGATTACAATCTCAGCATCGGGAGTAACTACATCCAGCTGCACAGCCACTCAAAATGGCCCAACCATGTTGACCCACAACCTTACCTACCACAGCAGGTTGAAAAAAAAAAAAAAGTCAGATTGGTGTCAGATTTCCACAGCAACATTTGGAAAGGAAGACAAAATAAAAGCATCTGCAGTGTTCTGAAGACAAGAAAATATGATCTAGGAATATTAAAACCATTCAAGATTTCAAATATATAAGCAACAAGAAGAGAGTGTTAAATATGAACTCACTCAGGAAATTAAATAAAACATTATGGCCCATTGTCAAAAGTCAAAAGTTGGGTGTCTTTTTCCACATCACTTTTCTATGCATATATGGACATTCTTACATATACAGTCACATTTTCATTTGTGCCTAGGTAGTATTTTCATACCACCTATTTGGTGTACTATTTGCTCTTTTGAATATTAAGTGATTAGGATCTTTACAAAGAACCTAAAGAGTTACCTTTTAACTGTATAATATTTCATAATACTATATACCATAATTTATTTAGCTATCTATCCATCTTTTGTCCTTTATTTTGCATCTGAATCTTTGCTATTTCAATAAATCCTTGTGGGGGCATCTCTGTGTATGCGTTGTAGGCCACAAGTGTATTTCTCTGAGGTATATATTGAGAAATGAAAATAGCTGATCTTTAGGAATGCATACTTTCTTTTTTCTTCTTCTAACTGCTCTCCAAAGTTTCTATACACATTTACATTCTCATCAGGAGGATGCTCCTTTCCTAAGGGTTTCCATCCTCCAACATTTAGTCCAAGTACCTTCTCCCTCCTTCACCCCACATTTTACAACTCATTGTATGCATAGTGAACTAATGATTCATTAAATGTTTATTG
>NW_006921669.1:1364077-1364987 GCF_000298275.1 Orycteropus afer afer
GAGGGATGGACACTGGGAAGAGGTAACTATGGGGAGGAAAAAAGAGGGGAGCTGTTGCATTGTGGTAAACTGTGGTCAATGTCATGAGACAAAGTGTATATGAACTGCTGTATGGAAATTGAATTTGCTCTGTAAATCTTCACCCAAATCACAATTAAAAAAAAGAAAAGAAAGAAAAGTGGTAAGACTACACCCTATTAAAGGCAGAAATCTTGCAAGACCTGGAAAAGCATGGTAGTCCTGTTGAGTTCCAGCTCTCACAGGTTTTACTATATATCAAAGGAGATCAGGTGCCACAATGGTTGAACTTTTGGCTGCTAACCAAAAGGCTCTGGTTCAAACTCACCCAGCTGCTCCATGGGAGACAGACCTGGCAATCTACTCCCATAAACATTCCAGCCTAGGAAACCCTATGGAGCAGTTCTCTGTCACGTGGGATCGGTAAGAGTCTACATACACACACACACAGACATTTGAAAGACAGAGGTTGTAACATCCAAAGCTACCAGAGAATAGGCAGATAATGCAAATAGGTGAAGCTGGCCAAGGATATGAAATAATAGCTCAAGAGAGAAGATAATACTCAGACTTCACAGTGGGGAGACAGCAGAGGGAGATGGAAATGATGACAACCTGGACTTGTCAGGCCCATCTACAAAGAGAACAACAGCAACTATTCACTCACTCACTGTCATGAGGCATTGAAGATCTGATATTTCCAGCCCTGGTTTTGCAAAAGAAGCTAAAATTCTGAATACATATATGAAACTTCTTTATTTGTATATGTAGGGTATTGATTTAAAAAATTTTAAGTACTTTGTTATTCAAACAAAATGTTCTACAGTGATCAATTCATTCTGATTTCGCTGGGACTGTCCAAGTTTTAAAACTTAAAGTCCCATACCCCAGG
>NW_006921669.1:1365237-1376944 GCF_000298275.1 Orycteropus afer afer
GTTCAAATGTCTTTGTATCTTCCAGAATCCAGAATCGACCACCTTGTCAAGTCATGCATTGATGAAATTAGTCCATTAATGAAATCTGTTCCTCAGGAGTCACAGGGAATCACTGATCCTTGGGTACAATGCCATTTTCCACTTATGAAGCATGGTGATATCCCGGACTCTTTCTCATGTGCCTGTACTTCTCCTACTGCAGAGGACCTCAGCAGGCATTTCTGTTCCCACCAGCCACCAACTCTCAGGTTTCTCCTTTCTCTCCCAAGATGCAGCAGGAACAATATTATGTTTTCTTGTAAGAACATAATTCAGCACTCCTATGTAAGGATTAGAGTTTCCTGATCACCATAGTAACTAGACAAAAATATAATTTGCATAATGCATTTGAAAATGATGTGGTGCAGAGGCCATGCCTGGGAGGGACAGAGAGAAGAGGGAGGAAGCATAAAATTTCAGTCCTTTGAAAGATAATGGAAAGAATTCTAGAATGCCAGTGGGACATCATTGAGTTTACTATAGAGGAAGAAAATGAGGCCCAGTAAGAATTAGTGACTTTTCCAAGGTCACTCAGTAATGAGGGGAATAGCTGGGGCTTTAGTTCCTATCTCCTAAACTCAATGTATTTTTTGGAGTCTCAAAAACTTATTGAGCAATGTTGCCTATAAGCAATCTATTTAGTGTTCCTTTAGAAGCCAACTTTGACATAGGACCTTTATTTGGGAAGTTATTCTAGGACACACTGGTAGGGAAGCGGGGAAAGGAGATAGAAAATGGGAGGCAGTGCATGAATGATGCATTGTCAGGCAAGGTACCATTGTATGGCCAAGGCTTAACCCTTCTGGAGAACTCCTGAAAACACGTCATACATGTGTCTCAGTTCTCTCATCCAAAGAATGAGGCAGTAGGTACAATCGTATATTTCCATCAATCAGTCATTTGTTGAAGGTTCCTCCCAGGTGGTATTCAAACTCTGGAATTTCCAGCCTACTGCACAGGTAGCCATTGAATGCCCTCAAGCAAAGACGTGCATATGATTGTAGTTGGAAGGTAGTGTGGTCAGACAACATCTACTACAGCCTGACTTCTGGCTAGTCTACACTGACTACCTGTGCCAGGAACCAGAACTATATCCCTAACATATTTAATCTACCTCACATGCCCCTTTCAAGCTGAGGTTGTTACAGATGCTCATTCACGATTATTTCTGGGGATGGAAGTACCAAAATACATCCCAGTAAATTCCCTGAAGTACAGACATCCTCTTTTCTTCCCCATTGTGTAGCAGGAACTAGCTCTCACTGTAATTGGAACAGAATACCACTACAAAAAATGAACTCCTCCCTTTGCCTGATTAGATTACAGGAAGAAATCAAATGACTAATATCAGCTATATCCTTAGGTTTAGTAGAACTTTTTTGGACTTCTAATAGCAGAGAACAAACGTCCCAAGTGTGTTACTAGGAGTAACAGTGGGGAATCCATTCCTAATTCCATCTTCTGGTTCCTGGACACTGGGCACACATTTTTTACCTTTTAGGAAAATCACCCCATGTGATGGCTGTTGTTCCAAAGTAGTCTTAAAGGTAGCACTTCAACCCCTTAGAAAGTCATCCACAGCTAGTGACTTAGATATGATTTTAAGAGGTCATTTCAGCATTTTATTGGCAGGTACTGTCTGAGGGTTGTAGTATATGGCAGAGTGAGTGGATTCCATGCTAGTCCCTACTGCATCACCTTGACAGGAAGATGAATGTCAGGATATTCAGCACATGATGGACAGCTCCAGTCATGTATTTCCTTCACATTCTGTGGTCAGTTGTTCAGCATATGCAAGTTAAGGTAGTGTGGCAGATGCTGTTCAATCAATCAATTATCCATCCATCCATTCCTACTTCTGTTACCTTCTAATTAAATGAAACATGCATAGTAAAGTAAACTAATCTTAGGTGCTCAGCTCAATGAAATTTTGTTACATACATCAACAAGAACAAGCAATAGACTCTTTCCAACCCCTAGAAGATCCAGCTTTAATAACTCACAGAGTTAATCTTGAAGTAAAACTTCTAACACCATACACTATTTTAACCTGTTCTTCAATATCCTATATAAAGAACCGTATGTCATGCACTATTTTTGTGTCTGGATTCTTTTGCTATTAAGTTTGTGAGTTGTGTGTATCAGTAATTTTTTTTTTTTAATATACAAAAAAATTATCCATTCTACTGTTGATGGGCATTTGTAATAATTCTAGTTTGGGGCCATTGTGAGTAAATGTATAAACATACTACGGTGAGTTTATGTACACATTTCTCTTGGGTACACTCTTAGGAATAGAAATGCTGGACTATAATAAAGGCATGTGCTTAGCGTTAGTATCTACTATCAAACAGCTTCTCCCAAATGGCTGAAATATTTACACTCTCACCAGTAATATATGCAGATTTCAGTTGCTCCCATTCTTGACAGCATTTTTACTGTCTTTCATCTTATTCACCTAATGGGTTTGTAGTGGAATCACCTCATGCTAATAATATGTAGCATTTCCATAATGAATAATTACGGAATGACATTAAATTCACTTACTAGCCTTTTGGTCATCCTCTTTCCTGAAGAACCTTTTTAAAATTTTCTATGTTATATTTGGGTTGCCTGCTTTTTTCTTACTGGTTTTTGAAAATTATTTACATATTCAACAGATAGGTTGTTGTCAGATACATCCTCTGAGTCTCCTAGTGGCCTTTCACTTAGTAATTTGATAAACAAATGTTCCTATTTCTTTGTATTCAAATGGTATTTAAATGGATTCATTTTGTTAGTAATTGAGTATTTTTGAATCTATGTTCCTGTAGAATATATAACCCTGCAATTATCTTTTACCGTGATGATCTTGTCAAATATTAATACCAATGTCAAAAACAAAAACAGTAGGAGGTATTTTCTCTTTCACTTTTTTCCAAAAGTTTGCATAAGATTAGAATAATTCATTTTCTAAATATTTGGAAGTATTCACCAATAAAGTCATCTAGGCCAAGATTATTATTATTATAATTTTGAGGGAAGATATTTAATAAAGATTAAAATTATTTCATATACATTGGACTATCCAGATTTGTCCATTTCTTTTGCCAATTTTTGTTTCTTCAAAATAAATTTGTACATTTAATCTAAATTTTAAAAATTACTTATACATAATTATTCAAAACATTTTCTTTTCCTTGCAATACCTTTTCTATAAGTTCAATTACTTATTTATTTTATACCTTCCATTTCTTTCCTTAACCTACTTATTTTTGCTCTTTCTTTTTGAGCATGGATGGTGTTTTTTAGGCTGTTTAAAGTCTGTATCTCTTAAGCCTATTATCTGTTACTTCTGCATGCTTCTATTGATTTTTCATCTCACTATGAATCATATTTCCTGCATCTTTGTACAAAAATTCCAAAAAACCAAACCCACTGCCACTGAGTTGATTCCAAGCCATAGCAACCCCTACTGAGTTTCCAAGGCAGTAAATCTTTACAGAAATAGATTGCTTTATCTTCCTCCCCCTGGAGCGGTTGATGGATTTGAACTGTTGACCTTCTGGTTAGCAGCCAAATGTATCTTTGCATACTTGGCAATTTTTTACTACAATGCAGACATAGTAAATTTTATATTTCTGAGTGTTAGGTTTTGTTTTTTTAAAATTCCTTTAAGATTCCGACTCATAGTGACCCCTCCTTGGGTTTCCAAGGTGGTATCTCTATAGAAGTAGATTGCCCAGTCTTCCTTCTGAAGAGTGTTACCTAGGTAGCAGTCAAATGCCTTAGTCACTACACCACCAGAGCTCCTTTTTTGGTTTTAAGTATTTTTGTTGATGTTGTTGTTTTTTAATCTGTGATGTAGTTAAGTTACTTGAAAACATTTTGATCCTTTCTTTTAAATTATTTAGATGAGTCAGAGAATTAATCTAGTGCTAATTTTGCCCTATTACTTTAGGCAATTCCTTTCTGAGGATTCCAGCCAATGCCCACTGGGTCCTCATTCTGGCTTACAGGAGCATGAGCTTCACAGACACATGTGCCCATCAGGGACTGTTCTGCTTGGTCCATTCCAGCATTCTTTATCTGCCATTAGGTCATTATTTTCTCATGCAGATGCAGATGCATGGTACACCTCTGTAGGTCTTTGGGGATCTCTTTCTGTGCACCTTTCTCCTTCCTGTATTCTGATCAGTGAATACCAGTCCCAATGGCCTCAATCTCTCCTAATCTTTCCTCTGCCATTCTGTTCTGATAAATCTCATCCAGTGATAGTTTCTATTTCAGATATTTTAATTTTCAAATTTCCATTTGGTTTCTTTTTATAGTTTCTATCTACGTACTAAGATTTATAATTTCATTTACTGCATATATTTTCTTTATGCCACTGAATTTAATTATAATGCTGTCTTAAAATCTTAGACTATGGTGAGATCTGCTTTGTATTACTTTTCTTCTTTGTGCACTCTCTTGAGACTGGGTGGCCTTTAATTAATTTTTAGCTATATCTTGGGCATTGGCAATGTTGTTTTGTAGAGACTTTGGGTTCTGTAGCGTAGTGCCTAAGGCACTTGACTGCTAACCAGAAGGCTGGTGGTTCAAACCCACTAGCCACTCTTTGGAAGGAAGACTGGGCAATCTACTTCCGTAGTGATACTGCCTCGGCAACCCAAGGAGGGGTTGCTATGAGTCGGGGCTGACTCGATGGCACACAACAACAACAACAACAACAAATTTTTCCAATGAATGCTATATTTATTTTAGCAGGTAATATATTGTCTTAAGGTGAAAATACAAACTCTCGCTCAGTGTTGGTGGGAGGAAGCTCAATTTTCAGTTGAGTTATTTTAGCTTAGATACAAAGTATTTGGAATTAACTCTATTTCTCCATCATTAGAGTTCAGTTAGAGATTAGGGCAAAATTTCTAAGTAGAAGTTGGAATCCCCATATCACTGTCTTTTTGTGTGTGGGTGTGTGTGTGTGTGTGTGTGGAGAGGTTTCCTTTCACACTTCAGTAGGTTTTATTGCCAAGAATCCTGTCCTTTGGTTCTTTATGATAGAAAGATCACTGCTTTTCTTTCAGGGTTTTATCCATGCCTTGAAACTCCATCAGCATCCTGGCCTCAGGAATAAAGCTATACTTGTTACTTATTTTTGTAGAGTCAATTCTGGCTCATAGCAACATTACAGGACAGAGTAGACCTGCCCCATAAGATTTCCAAGGCTGTAATCTTTATAGAAGTAGACTGCCCCATCTTTCTCCTGCACAGCAGCTTGTGTGCTCCAATCGCAAACCTTTCCATTAGCAGCAGAGAACTTAATCATTGTACCACCTAGCCCTTTCCAAAGGCTTCAGTCTCCTCCAGAATATGCCAGTATATTTTGCAATCAGCTTCTTGAGGCATTTTCTTTTTAGTATCTTGTTCAGAATTTACAATCTTTTTTTGGGGTGGGGTGGTAGGTTGCTCTGTTAGGAGCTCATCTATCTTGTCATTCCTAAAGCAGAACTCCATCCCCCAAGCTTGGCTGCATATTTATTAGAAATGTTTTTTTTTTTTTTTTAATTTTAATTTGCTATATTGCTGCATATCATTTTGGTCAGAAAACCCACAATGTTTGCTTTCAATCTTCTGAAATGCATTGAAGATTGTTTCATGGCCCAGAATAAAGTTGATTTAGTTAAACCTCTCAAGTGTGCTTGAAAAAAATTATCCTGTTTTTGAATTGAAGTGTTCTATATAAGTAAATTAGGTCATATCAGTTAATAATTTCATTTGAATCTTTTACATATTTATAGTTTTGGACTATTTATCCTACCAAGTTTTAAAAGAGGAGTATCTCTTCTATTTCTGTCAATTTTGATATATACACTTTGAGCAGTTCATGAGCAGTTTATGTTCACATAAATTTATGATTATAGTATCTTATTAGGTTCATCTTTTTCTCATGACTCTTCCACTTTGACCTCTTAATACATCTTTTTAAAAATATTTTCTTTGTCCAATATTTACAAAATCACACATTATTTCTTTTTCTTGCTGCTTGATTGGTTAAATAGTTTTTTTTTTTTGTTCTTTAAGTGCCAACCTGTATTAAATTTTCAGTGTGTTTAATTTACACAAAACATGGATTTTTTTTTTTTTTTTTTTTTTTTTTTTGCAGCCTGCCACTCTTCCCCTTTAATTAGAGTTCTTATTTCATTTACATATAAGGTCAATAGTGACATGTTTGGTATTCTGTATATCATGGTGCTATTTTGAAATTATTTTGTTTTGTTAGTATCTCATTGACTACTTTCTTTACGATTAATCATATATTTTGTTTTTCACTATTTTATTACTTTGATTACTTTTATACTTAATTTTTTTTACTATTATTCTTTCAATGGGGTCTCTGGAAATTAAAAAAATATACATCTTTACCTTAGACAATCTGTCTTTCATTAGTAACTTAACCACTTTCCAAAGTGAGAGCCTTATAACACTATAAATATATTTAACCCCTTGGCATTTTTCTCTTATCATATATTTTATTTCTATCTAAGATATAATTTCTTCAAGATATCGCTGTCTATATTGTTTGACAGTCAATATACTTATATATTTATGTTTTATTTTCTAATATGTTCATTCATTGCTGCAATTTCATTATTCAAGCCTAAAAAATACAAATCATACATGCAGACATAAAAAGGTAAATCAAAACCTTGATGTTATGAACAACTTTAGGCAAATATATTTAATATTTTTACTGAAAAAAAAAAATCCTCAAAAATAAAAAACTAACATAATCTGACAGAAAAAAAATAGAACATCGAAGATTCTTATATATGTTATAAAAATTGACAGTGTTATCAAAAGAATAATCTTCCCCCTAGAAAACTCCAAATTCATAACAATTTACTGATGAATTTCTAAATGAACACAATAATATTATAAATCTTGAAAAAAACTTTTCCAGAGAATAGAAAAAGTAGGACCAATTCCAAACTATATTTTTTTCCTTAGGCCACCATAACCTCGATCCTAATATGTTACAAGGACATTACAGGAAAGGAAGTTACAGACATTACAGGAAAGGACATTACAGGAAATGAAGTACAGGGCGTAAGGATAGGAACTGAGGAAATAAAAATGTCATTATTTTCAAATTATTTGATTTTTGTATGAAGAAAATCCAGAAACAATTTTTAAAAAGATTAATATGCGAGTTAAATGAAGTCACTGTATTCAAGGTCTATATAGAAAAAACATAATAATTGGTAGAACAGCAAGTCAAAAATAAAAAATGAACAACGAAAAAACTGCCCAAATTCACTCTCACAAGAAACTTTTCATTATAGCACAGTTTTAGATTTACAAAATTTATAAATATAGGACGAAGAGTTCTCAAATGCCCCACAATAGTTGTCTCCTGCAGTTACATCTTGCATCAGCATAGTCCATTTGTTACACTACTGATACGTTACCATGAATGAAGTTCGTGCCTTATTTATTAGTCTATTTTTAACCTACTGGCCTTTTTATGTCAGAGGATCTCTTCCAGAATACCACATTACCATACTTATCATGTCTCCATGGGCTCCTCTCTCTATTCTATGGCAGTTTCTCAGACCTCTCTCCTTTCTTTTTTTTAATGAACTTAAACAAATTTGAGGAAACTGGTCAGGTATTTTGTAGAGCATCTAACAACTAGGATTTTTAGGATACTTTTTCATGATTAGACTGGTCTATGGGTGTGTGGAAGAAAGAACAGCACAGAGATAAAGTATCATATTCTTCAGAGATGAATATCAAGTGTACAGAACACCAGCATGACTTCCTGCTTTGGAGGTTGAAATGGGTCACCTGGCTGAGGTAGTGTGCACCAGGTTTCTCCTCTGTAAACCTACTCCCTCCTCCCTCTTTCTATTCTGTGTTCTTTGGAAGAAGGTCACTATGTGCAGCCCACACTTAAGGAGTGGGGAGCTGTGGTCCACCTTCTCAAAAGCAGAATGTATACATAAATTTCTTGGAATTGTTCTGCATGGATTATCTGTCTCTTCTCCTCCATTTATTTACTCATTCAGTCATTTATTTATGTAAGTATGACTTCAAGAACATTGATTTTATAATTTGGGTTATAATCCAATATTCTTTTATTTTGTTGCTCAAGTTGTGCTACTGTTGTTGTTGCTGTGATGTGCCGTCAAGTCGGACCTGACTCATAGTGACCCCTCCTGCGGTTTCCGAGGCAGTATCACTATGGAAGTAGATTGCCCAGTCTTCCAATTGGGCACGTTTTCAGTTGGTAACTCTGTCTCTTTAACATAGTACATCATTGTGGGGTAATTTCTCTCTCTCTCTCTCTTTTCTTTTTCTTTTTTAGAAATTCCTTACTTTCTGGCACTAAAATATGCTCCAAGTTCATCTTTGTATTTCCTGCCCTAGTCTTAGAATAAGCTATTTGTCCAAGGTGTCCTGGTTCCTTTTATTGGACAGTGGTACCAGAAACCAAGTTCTGGCCACTTGATGTGCTTATTGCTACTGGGGTGGTGTTGCTTCTAGGCCCTCTCAGAACAAGGAAATACATGTGTGTATGCTAACCTATGTATATACTCTCATCTATAAATATTTCTATTGCAACCATCTGTATTTATATTGGAGCTCTGGTGGCATAGTGCCTAAGGCATTTGATTGCTAACCAGAAGGCTGGCAGTTCCGACCTAGCAGCCACTCCTGAGAAGGAAGACTGGGCAATCTACTTCCATAGAAATACCACCTTGGAAACCCAAGGAGGGGTTGCTATGAGTCAAAATCGACTCAGTGGCAGTGAGTTTGTTTTTTGCTAAACATTAGTCCATAGAGCTGTTTCTGATTCTAATCCATTATCATATGGAAGAATATTCTAGCTTTTTCTCTTTGCTTCCCTGTAAACGCTTACCTCAACAGTGAGAAACCTGGTTCCAGCCATACACCATCTATTTATTTAATTTATCCATGCTAGTAAATATGTTTAGTGGTATCAGAATTGTTCCCTATGGGCAACTCTAATTGATGAACTCTATCTTTATCAACTAGAATACAGTATTTAAGTGTTGTTTCTTGTTCCTTTAGTATTACCAAAACCAAACTTACTGCCATTGAGTCAATTCTGACTCATAGCAACCCCCACTGAGATTCCAAGTCTGTAAATCTTTGTGGAAGTAGATTGCCCCATTTTCCTTCCACAGAGCAGCTGGTGGGTTTGAACCACTGACCTCCTGGTTAACAGCCAAATGCCTTATTCGCTATGCCACCAGAGCTCCTTTTTAGTATTACAGACACCCCTTATTTCAAAACAACTTAGATCAACACCTTTTGCACTATCCCTTCATTAATTTTCCATACATTTGTAATATAGTTAGGTTGTTTTATCACATTCTTAATTTCATCTTGAGATCTCTGACCACCTACATGATTTTTTAAATTATGTGTATATTCAAGTTCACTCTTCGTGCTGCAAAGTTCTATGGATTTCTGACAAATGAATAGTGCCATGTCCACTATTACAGAATCATAAAAAATCATTTTGCCATCATAAAAATTTTCCTGGGCTTCTCCTATGCAACTCTTTCTCCCAGTCTCCCAAAGATCTTGATCAGAGTGATGTTTTCACCATTGCTACACTTTTGCTTTTTTCAGGATGTCATATAATATGTACCTTTTCCAGCTTCTTTCACTCAGCAATATGCACTTGAGATTCATCCATATCTTGTCATGATATGGATGGTTTTTTGATGGCTCATGGATTTTTTGTTTGTTTTAATCAATGAACAATATCCCATTGGATGGATGTACCATAGTTTGTTCACTCATTCACCTACTGAAGGACATTTTGGTTGTCCAATCTCAACCTTATTTTAACATTAAAAATTCAGTCATTTGGGAAAAATTCTATTAAAAATTATACAAAATTTTTACCTTTAAAATAGAAAACATTATTGAGAGAAAGTTAATAAGACATAAATAAAATAAGAGATATGTATTAATCATAGATTGGAAGACTAGGTACTATAGGACATCAACTCATCTAAAATTAAATTGATTATTAATAAATTTTAATAGGAATAGGAGCCAGGAAAGGGAGGGAGCAGGAAAGGCCGGGGACCTCTGGAGTGGCAGTATATGCAGGTAAACAGGGGCAAGAGGCAAAGCTAGGCCCCAAGCCCCCAAGAGCCAGGAAAGGGAGAGATCAGGAGAGGCCAGGGACCTGTGAAGTGGCAGAATATCCAGGTAAAAGGGGGTGGGAGGCAAGGCTAGTCTCCAAGCCCCTTAGAGCCAGGAAGGGAGGGAGTGGCCAGGGACCACAAAGTGGCAGGTTCCAGGTAGGAATTAGGTAAGGGGAGGGTGCAGAGGTTTCCAACAGCTAAGGGACACAAACTTGTCTGCCAGTTTGTCATCCTGTGGGGCTTGTACATTGCTGTGAGGCTTGAGGCTGTGCCACTGGTGTTTCAGATGCCAGAAGAGTTGCACATGGTGCACAGGTTTCAATGCAGCTTACAGACTAAGGCAGACTAGGAAGAAGGAGGAAGCCATCTACTGCTCAAAAACTGGCCGGGGAAAACCTTATGAATAGCAGAGAAACACTGTCTGGTACATTACTGGACAACATTATGAATAGCTCAGAAACATTGTATGACACGGTGCAGGAAGACTAGCCCCTTGGGTTGAAAGGCACTCAAAATAGGACTGGGAAAGAGCCACCTCTTCAGAGTAGAACCAACCTTAATGATATGGATAAAGTAAGTCTTTCAGAACCTCCATGTGCTGATGTGGCATGACTCAAATTGAGGACAAACTGCTCAGACATCCATTAATAATTGGAACATGGAATGTACGAAGTATGAATCTAGGAAAACTGGAAGTTGTCAAAAATGAATTGGAATGCATAAAGATTGATATCCCAGGCATTAGTGAGCTGAAATGGACTGATTTAGGCCATTTTGAATCAGGCAACCATGTGATCTACTATGCCTGGAATGACAAATTGAAGAGGAATGGTGTGGCATTCATCACCACAAAGGAGGGATCAAGATCTATCCTGAAGTACAATGCTGTCAGTGATAGGATAATATTCATATGCTTACAAGGAAGACCTATTAGTACTACTATTATTCAAATTTATGCACCAACCACCAAAGCCAAAGATGAGGAAATTGAAGATTTTTATCAACTTCTGCAGTCTGAAATTAACCTAACACGCAATCAAGATGTGTTCCTTATCACTGATGATTGGAATGCAAAAGTTGGAAACAAAGAAGAATCACTGGTACTTAGAAAATTTGGCCTTGGTGACAGAAATAACGCTGGAGACCACATGATAGAATTTTGCAAGACCAATGACTTATTCATTGCAGATACCTTTTTTCAACAACACAACCAGTGGACTTCCCCAGATGGAGTACACAGGAATCAGACTGACTACATCTGTGGCAAGAAAAGATGGGAAAAGTTCAGTATCTTTGGCCAAAACAAGGCCAGGAGCTGATTGTGGAACAGACCATCAATGGCTCATATGCAAGTTCAACTTGAAGTTGAAGACAATTAAAACAAGTTCATGAGAGTGAAAATATGACCCTGAATATATCCCTCCTGAATTTAGAGACCATCTAAAGAATAGATTTGATGCATTGAACACCAATGACTGAAAACTAGAAGAATTGTG
>NW_006921669.1:1378349-1381773 GCF_000298275.1 Orycteropus afer afer
ACTGGGAAAATCAGCTGCAAAGGACCTCTTTCAAGTGCTGAAGAGCAAAGATGTCTCCTTGAGGACTAAGGTACACCTGACACAAGCCATGGTATTTTCAATCACCTCATATGCATGTGAGAGCTGGACAATGAATAAGGAAGACTGAACAAGAATTGATGGTTTTGAGCTGTGGTGTTGGTGAAGAATGCTGAAAGTACTGTGGACTGCTAAAAGAACTAAAAGGTCTGTCCTGGAGGAAGTGCAGCCAGAATGCTCCTTGGAGGTGAGAATGGTCAGACTTCGTCTCACATACTGTGGTCATGTTGTCAGAAGGGACCATTGCCTGGAGAAGGATGTCATGCTTGGTAAGGTGGAGGGTCGATGAAAGAAGGGAAGGCCCTCAACAAGATGTATTGACACAGTGGCACCAGGGATGGGCTCAAGTACAGCAAGAATCATGGAGCTGGCTCAGGGCCGGGGGGTGTTTCATTCTGCTGTGCATAGGGTCTCTATGAGTCAGAGATGACTCAATGGCACCTAACAACAACAAAATTAATAAATTAATAAATTCTATGTAATATCAATCAAAATTCCAGTAATTTTTCCAGAAAAATATCCTTTTAAATTTTCATGCAAATGTAAAACGCTAATTATAGCTAAGACATTCTTGAAGAAGAACAAAGCTAATGGACTTATACAGATATTAAGACTATAAAAAATAACACAGCATGGTCTTGACCCAAGATAGATATAAAAAGTGAAAAAAAAGTAAAGGTTCTGGAAACTGATCCACACTTACTTAGTAACCTTATTTATGACAAAACCTACCTTAGTTGTAAATGATGGTGGTGATGTGTAAATTAGGTATCCATACTGGAAAAAAATGAATCCAGATTGCTATCTCATACCATAATTTAATTATTAAAAAATAATTTCCAGGTTGGTTATAGATCTAAACAAGGAAGGAAAAATAAAAGCTTTACAGGAAAGCAGAAGAAAAATCTTTATGACCTTGGGGTTGGCTACAGCTTCTAAAACAGGGTTAACAAACCTCTAATTCAAAAAGAAGGAAGGGATAAATTGTTCTATATTAAAATTAGGAACATCAGTTAATTAAAAGACTCCATTAAAATAGTGAAAACTGCAGCCTGCAGGGAGCAAGAAGATATTTGTGGTACATTGGACAGAATAATCATGTTCCTCATTAACTCCTAAAATTTGATAAGAAAAATATAGAGATAGTTCAGTAGAAAAATGAGCCACATAAATGACTAGACACTTCACAAACTAAGATATCCAAATGTCTGGCCAATAAAATGATGAGAAAGTCCTGAACTTCATCCATCATCAGAGAAATGCAAATTCTAAATCATAATGTGATACCACTACAAAACTATCAGAAATGTTAACATATAAAAGATGGGAAATACCACATATTTGTGAAAATATTTAATCAAAATTTTCATATTGTTTGATTCCTAGGTATATATATCCTAGAGATATAACAGTAGTGACATGAATAGACATACACATGTCCATGCTCATTGCAGCATTATTCACAATAGCAAAAAGATAGAAATAACCTTAGTGCCCATCAACAGATGAATGGATAAATAAACTGTGGTACATATATACAATGGAATACTACACAAGGACAAAGTATGATGATGAGTGTGCAAAACATGTCATAACATGGATAAATCTGGAGGGCACTTGTCTCAGTGAAATAAGTCAAACACAAAGGGAAAATATTACACAATACCACTAAAAAGGAAAAAATGGGTATACATGCAGAAAGAAACATTCTTTGATGGTTTGGAGGGATGGTAGGGGGAATGTCAAGGATTGAAATGTATCCCCCAAAAATATGTTTCAACTTGGTTGGGTCAAGATTCTAAGTGGTTTGGCAGTTATGTAATGACCTTTCATGATGTGATCTGAATGTGATAAGTCAAGCAATTGTAAGGGATTAGGATGGGATATAACACCCTTAATCATCAGATTCCATGTAAGGGAGGCTTCTCTGGGTGGGGCCAGCATCACTTTTTATTTTACAAGAGATGAAAGGAGAGAGAAGTGAGCAGAGAGGGATCTCAGTACTACTAAGAAGGAAAAGCTGAGAGTGCATCACATCCTTTGAAGCCAGGGTCACTGTGCTGGGAAATTCTTAGACCCAGGAGAATATTGATGCCAAGACACATGGAGATTCCCAAGGAATGTTAGGCCCACAGATGTGGAAACAGAAAGACTTTCCTCCAGAACCAAAAAAGAGAAAAAGCCTTCCCTTAGGGTCAGTGCTCTGAATTCAGACTTCTAGCCTTTTAAACAATGCTGTCAGTGATAGGATAATATCCATACACCTACAGGGAAGACCCGTTAATAAGACTATTATTCAAATTTATGCCCCAACCACCAAAGCCAAAGATGAGGAAATTGAAGAATTTTATCAACTTCTGCAGTCTGAAATTGATGGAACATGCAATCAGGATGTGTTAATTATCACTGGTGACTGGAATGCAAAAGTTGGAAACAAAGAAGAATCACCAGTAGTTAGAAAATTTGGCCTTGGTGACAGAAATAATGCTGGAACTCGTATGGTAGAATTTTGCAAGACCAACGACTTGTTCATTGCAAACACCTTTTTTCAACAACACAAACGGCACTCTACATGTGGACTTCACCAGATGGAACACACAGGAATCAGATTGACTACATCTGTGGCAAGAGGCAGTGAAAAAGCTTGGTATCTTCAGCCAAAACCAGAACAGAAGCTGACTGTGGAATAGACCATTAACTGCTGATATGCAAGTTCAACTTGAAGTTAAAGACAATTAAAACCAAGTCCAAGAGAGCCAAAATATGATCTTGACTATACCCCTCCTGAATTTAGAGATCATCTAAAGAATAGATTTGATGCATTGAACACCAACGACTGAAAACCAGAATTGTGGGAGGATATCAAGAACATTATCCATGAAGAAAGCAAGAGATCACTAAAAATACGAGAAAAGAAAAGAAGACCAAAGTGGATGACAGAGGAGACTATGAAACTTGCCCTTCAATGGAGAGTAGCTAAAGCAAATGGAAGAAATGACAAGATAAAACAGCTGAACAGAAGATTTCAAAGAGCAACTCGAGCAGACAAAACCAATTACTACAATGAAATGTGCAAAGACCAGGAGTTTGAAAATCAAAAGGGAAGAACATGCTCAGCATTTCTCAAGCTGAAAGAACAGAAGAAAATTTAAGCCTCGAGTTGCAATATTGAGAGATTCTATGGGCAAAATATTGAATGATGCAGGAAACAGCAAAAGATGGCAGGAATACACAGAGTCACTGTACCAAAAAGAACTGGTCAATCTTCATTCATTTCAGGAAGTAGCATATGATGTAAAACCAATGGTACTGAAGGAGGAAGTCAAAGCTGCAATGAAAGAATTGG
>NW_006921669.1:1382672-1386527 GCF_000298275.1 Orycteropus afer afer
TCACCTCGAATGCATGTGAGAGCTGGACAATGAATAAGGAAGACCGAAGAAGAGTTGATGCTTTTGAGTTGTGGTGCTGGCGAAGAATGCTGAAAGTAACATGGACTCCTAAAAGAACTAACAGATCTGTCCTGAAGGATGTGCACCAGAAATGCTCCTTGAAAGCGAGAATGGTCAGACTTCATCTCACCCATTTTGGTCATGTTGTCAGAAGGGTCCATTCTCTAGAGAAGGATGTCATGCTTGGTAGGGTGGAGGGTCAATGAAAGAGGGGGAGGCCTTCAACGAGATGGATTGACATGGTGACTATGATGATGGGCTCAAGTATAGCAGGGATCATGGAGCTGGCACAGGATCGGGCAGTGTTTCGTTCTGCTGTGCATGGGGTCACTATGAGTTGGAAATGACTCGACGGACCTAAGAACAACAACAACAGACTTCAGGGTGAAAACCAGCATAAGGTATAAGGAAGGACATTATACAGTGAGTGATAAAAGGATCAATCCACCAAGAGTACCTAACCACAATACATACCTATGCACCCAATGAGAGAGTTCCAATATACATAAAGCAAACATTAACTGAGTTGAAAGGAAAAATAGGTAATTCTACCATAGCAGTAGGAGACTTTAACACACCACTTTTGACGAAAGATAGAACAAATAGAAAGAAAGTCAACAAAGGTAAAGAAGATCTCAACAACACAATCAACCAACTTGACCTCATAGATAAATCCAGAACACTCCACCCAACAAAAACACATTATTTTCCAGTGCACATGTATCATTCTCCATAGCAGATGGTATGTTAGGCCACAAAACAAGCATCAGTAAATTTAAAAACATCAAAACACTACAAAGCATCTTCTCAGATCACAGCATTATAAAGTTGCAAATCAGTAGTAGGAAAATCAGGAGGAAAAAATCAAATACGTGCAAACAGAATAGCACCCTGCTCAAAGATGCTGAGTAACAGAGGAAATAAAGTATGAAGTAAAAAATCCTAAAAACAAATGATAATTGAAAACACAACATACCAAAACCTTTGGGACGTAGTGAAAGCAATTCTCAGAAATCAATTTATAGCAATAAATTCACACATCATAAAAGAAGGAACCAAAAGTAACACCTGAACCCAACAACTCCAACACTTAGAAAAAGGTAAGAAGTCTACCATCTCCAGATGAAAAAAAAAAAAAAAAAGAATAAAGATTAGAAGAGAAGCAGAAAACAGAAAAGTGATAGAAAAAATATAAAGTGGAGAAGCTGGTTCTTTGAGAAGATTAAAAAAATTGACAAACCACTGGCAAATATAACTGAAGAAAATAAAGAGAAGATGCAAGTAACACCAAATCATAAATGAAATGCGTGATATCACAACAGAACCAACTCAAATAACAGAGTACCGTGAAGAACTGTACTCCAACAAATTTGAAAACCTAGAAGAAATGTACAAATTTCTAGAAATACATGATCTACCTAAAATAACACAGACTGAGGTGGAAAATTTGAACAGGCCCATAACAAAGAGGAAATGGAACAGGTCATAAAATAAACTCCCAACAATAAAAAATCCTGGGAAGACAGCTTCATTGGAGAATTCTATCAAACATTCAGAGAAGAGCTGACACCAAACTTACTAAACTATATCAGAACACAGAAAAGGATGGAATACTCCCAAATTCGTCCTATGAAGCAGGCATAACCCTAATACCAAAACTAGACAAAAATACCACTAAAAGGTAAAATTATACACAAATAAAACTCCCTGCCATCAAATGGGATCCTACTCATAACAACCCCGCCTTGGGTTTCTAAGGTGGTATCACTACAGAAGTAGATTGCCCAATCTTCCTTCTGGGAAGTTACTGGTGGGTTTGAACCACCAGCCTTCTGGTTAGCAGTTAGATGTTTTAGGCACTATACCACCAGAGCTATTCCTCATACATATAGATGTAAAAATCTTAAAAAAAAAAAAAAAATCCTAGCCAATAGAATCTAACACTATGTGAAAAAAAATAATTTTTTCACTATGTGAAAAAGTAATGAATCCCATAGCCAAATGGGATTCATACCAAATATGCAAGGATGGTTCAACATTAGAAAAAAAAAAAATCAATATAATCCATCACAAAAATAGAAAAAGGAAAAGAACCACATGATCATATCAATAGATGCAGAAAAGGCCATTTGATAAAATCCAACACCCACTGCCAAAAAAAAAAAAAAAAAAACCACCCAACTCTCATCAAAATAGGAATAGAAAGGAAACTCCTCAATATAATAAAGGGCATATATGAAAAAAGAACAGCCAATATTATTCTCAATAGAGAGAGACTGAAAGCATTCACCTTGCAAATGGGAACCAGACAAGGATGTCCTCTATCTCCACTTCTGTTTAACATTGATTGGCATTTCTAGCCAGGGTAATAAGTCAAGAAACAGAAATAAGAGTTTTGCAAATTGGCAAAGAAGAAGTAAAGCTATATCTATTTACAGAGAATATTATCCTATACATAGAAAAACCAAGAGAATCAACCAGAAAACTATTGGAACTAATTGAAAAATTCAGCAAAGGGGCAGAATACAAGATCAACATGAAAAAAAAAAAAAAAAATCAGTTGAAGTCCTCTACATCAACAAAGAGTTCTCTGAAAAGGAAATAAAAGAATCAATACCAGTTACAATAGTTACCAAATAAATAAATAAATGAAATGCTTATAAATAAATCTTACCAGGGACACAAAATATCTACACAAAGAAAACTATAAAATGCTACTACAAGAAACTCTGAGAGACCTATGTAAATGAAAGAACATACCATGCTCATGAATAGTAAGATTGAATATCGTGAAAATGTCAACACTACCCAAAGCAATCTACAGATTCAATGCAATCTCAATAGAGATTCCATCAACATTCTTTAGGGACATGGGAAAATATCACTAATTTTATAAGAAAATGAAAGAGACCTTGCATAAACAAAGCAATACTGAAGAACAACAAAGTAGGAGATCTCACACCCCCAATCTCAAAACATGCTATACAGCAATGGTAGTCAAAATATCCTGGTATTGGTACATCATCCTGAAGCAGCTGACTTAACAGAATGATGGAATGGCCTACTAAAAACACAATTCCAGTGCCAGCTAGGTGGCAATACCTTGAAGGGTTGAGGCAATGTTCTCCAGGAGGCTGTATATGCTCTAAACCAGCATCCAATATACAGTGCTGCTTCTCCAATAGTCAGGATTCATGAGTCAGGAACCAAGGGGTTGAAATGGGAATGGAACCACTCACTATTATCCTGAGTGACTCACTCAAAAAATTTTTGCTTCCTGTCCCTGCTACTCTATGCTCTGTGGGTCTGGAGATCTTAGTCCCAAAGGGAGGGACACTCCCACCTTGAAGCACAATACTGATTGCAATGAACTGGAAGTTAAGAATGTCACTCAGCCATTTTGGCTTCCTCGTGCCTCTGGATCAACAGACAAAGAAGGGCATTACTGTACTATTTGGTGTGATAGATCCTGATTGCCAAGGGGAAAATGGATCGACATTACATAATGAAGGTAAAGAATATGTCTGGAGATTCTTTAGGACATCTCTTAGTACTACCATGCCCTGTGCTTAAAGTCAATGGAAAATTACAGCAACCCAATTCTGACATGACCAGGCAAAGAACTACAACCAGCTGAGGTGCTTGCTGAGGGCAAGGGAAATATGCAATGGGTCGTCAAGAAGGTAGTTCTAAATATCAGCTACAACCATGTGACCAGTTGCAGAAACAAGGACTGTGATTGTTATATTTCTTCATTGTATACGTGCATCAAATATTTTTGTTTCCTTCTGTTAT
>NW_006921669.1:1387477-1391466 GCF_000298275.1 Orycteropus afer afer
ATTGCCTCGGAAACCCAAGGAGGGGTCACTGTGAGTTGGGGCCAACTCGATGGCACATAACAATAACAACAATATATATATAAACTTTACCAGGTTTGCTTCTCTAGAGAACCCAACCTAACACACAGGGGAAGGAAGGCAACCTACCTTCTAGCTAGGTAAGAACCATGTATTGATTTAGGTGAAGGGAATAGCCATATGTCAGAAGGGGGTGACCAGCACAGTATAACTAAGGAAAAGGAAGACATGGAGAGGTTCAAAAGAGGTACAGATAACAAAAGGAAATACTATAACATATTATCAGTAATAACAAACATTAATGTACAGGTGGATGAATATAAGGTGTAAGGTATAAGGTAGACAGGCAAGATGTTGAGGTATGCATAGGTGAACAGCGATATACCCATGATCATATATAAGTTTGGCAGATGATATTTCTATATATGAATCTGTATGTGTTATAAAAATGTTCATATATATAGTAGATTGAACAGGGGGCAAAGTTATGATAACTGCTTTGCCACAACCAAACATCTTGAGGCAGTGAGTCACCGGGTCTGTGGGCTTGGGACCATGGTCACAGAGACATCAAGCT
Source organism: Orycteropus afer afer (assembly GCF_000298275.1). Lineage (NCBI taxonomy): Eukaryota > Metazoa > Chordata > Mammalia > Tubulidentata > Orycteropodidae > Orycteropus > Orycteropus afer. The sequence continues at coordinate 1,388,073 of NW_006921669.1, forward strand.
CAGCTGATATAATATAGTACACAAAAACATTGTTCTACATCCTACTTTGGTGAGTAGTGACTGAGGTCTTAAAAGTTTGCAAGAGGCCATCAAAGATGTGATTACTGGTGTCTCCTCAACAGGACCAAAGAAGAGTGAAGAAAATCAAAGACAGGGAAACAATTAGTCCAAGGAGCTAGTGGATCATAGAGCTCTCAGCCTACATGACTCTGAGACCAGAAGAACTAGATGGTGCCCAGCTACATGCCAACCTCTTAGAAAGGGATCAGAATTGGAGATCCCAACTTGAGATCAGCAGGAGTTAATGCCAAAGCCATGATCGGGAGGCAGCTGTATACACACTGCTTGGCTATCACTGTTGGCAGAAGAAGCCAAAAGCGGAGGCAGGGGCCGGAGCACAGCCTGCAGGGGAGAGCGGGGATCTGGTCCAGAGGAGCAAGAATAACTCAAAATCATACATACATGGGGAAAATGGGCAGAAAAACTTCTAGAGCCAGAAGACACCGAGGTCAAGAATATAGCTGAACATGAGGGGTCTGCGAGGGCGAGAAAGATGTGGAACAAAACTCAAAATCATAAAAAAGATCAAGCTTACTTGTCTGATACAGATTTGTTAATCCCCCAAGACTATGGCCCCTACTCCCTCTCCAGGCCTGGACTGAACTCACTCCTATGGCTTCCAGCCAAACAAAAGATAGGCATATAAGGTAAACATTTACACCATGTAGATACACTCCTTAGAACAATCAATCATAGGAGATTAGGACAGCACTTGGGCAGGGAGAAAGCTCAGAAGGCAGGAATGCATAGAAAAGGACACGGAAAAAGTAACCCCAGGGAAGTAGTGGGAAGAGAGCTGTTATATTATGGAGATTACAATCAATGTCACAAAACAAATCGTATATGAACTGTTGAATGGAATATGAATTTTCTCTGTAAACTTTCATCAAAATCACAATAAAAAATTAAAAAAAAAAGGAAAAAGAGAGAAATGTGTACAAAAGTTTACAAAAGGACATGAACTAGAAAGCTTAAAGTGCTGCTATCTGTAATAGGCAAAAGTAGAAATTATATAAATTATAATCAAGTAGATAAATTATAATCAAATGGATAAAGATATCGTTTTATTCTCACAATGCAAAACAATGCAGCAACAAGAAGAAAAGACCTATAAATGATGAAACAGTAGTGATGAATTGAATCTTACAAATATAATGTTGAGTGGAAAAAGCCAGACACAAGGAAAACATTTCATGATTCCACTGATATAAAGTGTACAACAGCGATAGGTATCTCAACTGTTAGAGGTCAGGGGAGTGGTGACCCTTGGGGAAAGTGACTAGCAGCAGCCAGTGTGAGCAGGGCTCCTGGGTACTGTACATGCTCTATATCTTAATCTGGATGGGTTTGTTTGTGAATATTAACTGAGTTGTACACTTATTTTATGTGTATACTAGTTCAATTATAGGAGCTCTGGTAGCATAGTGGCTAAGACACTTGCCTGCTAACCAGACGGCTGGCGGTTCAAACCCACCAGCCACTCCTCGGAAGGAAGGTTGGGCAATCCTACTTCCGTAGTGATACTGCCTCGGAAACCCAAGGAGGGGTCGCTATGAGTCGGGGCCGACTCGACGGCACATAACAACAACAACAACAGTTCAATTATATTATTTGTCAAAAAGTAAAAAAAATAAAAATAAAAAAATAAAGTGCTTGGTTAAGCTAACTTTAGATTTACATTTCTCCTCTACAAAACCAAAAGTCAATATCAATTTACAGGGAAAGCCCTTCAAGTCACTCCCAACTCCTGCTACTTTAATCCCATCAGCTACCCCTGTCTAATCCCACCATCTCTTCTCTGAGGGGTTGGTGCTTCTTTCTCAATAGTTAGTGGACTTTTGAGTTTTCTTTCCTGCCTCTCTTGTTTCATCTCCTGAGCTCTGTGAATCTTGAAAGACAATGCATTCTTTTTGTTCCCTGTTATTTTGTTTCTTTACCCACATGCCATCCCATTTTCACTTACTCTATGTTGTTCCTCTCTACCCAGGGAAACAAGATTCTGTGCATGGCAGATACTGAGAAATAGCCCTAAATGAAGCCATGATGTTTATGCCAAATCCTAGAGACCTAAGGATTGCCATAAGGAATTAATTCATTTACTAAAGGATTTTAGTCACCATGACATCTTCTGAGGAGCAGCAAGGAAGTGGAGGCTAGGGACACCTTCTTCTACCCTCCATCCCCAGTATTGCTGAGCCCTCCTTCTCCCTTCAAGCAATGTCCATATGAATTTAGGGACCTGTCTCCACAGTTCATCTGATAATTTCCCAACACTTCTCTCCCATCAGCTCCCATGGGCTCCCAGGGTGACAGATGAGGGTTGTGCCACACCCTCCCCAAGAAGTCATTCTTTTCACACTATAAAATACACATATAACTTGCACTGCCTCTGCTAACACAATTCACCTTACCCAAACCATTTATTAATAATACAATGTGTAATCCCCAAATGCCTGGGATGACACTGCTCCGAGTGAATGTTATTCAGAAGCATGCTTCAGAAAAAACATGCCAAAAATTATGCCTCCCTGGTTATTTTAATTTTCTTGTATTGTATCTTGGCAAACATTTAATAAAATGAGACATTATACAGCATGGATTAATTACCACAATATTAAGAAACCTCGTGCTTGTGCCTTTAGACTGAACAAGGCAACTCTGGGGAAAAATTGAAAAAAAAAATTAATGAAAAATAGTTTGCTATTTTTCTCCCAACCTGAATAGGAATCATACATGTGTTGCAAAGATTGGTTTTCCTTTTCTTTTTTATGTGTTTTCGCCAGTTCTTTTAAAGAAAGATAAGAGACCATTCTAAGCAAGAGAAAAGATAGGGACTGATGACCTTCTGCCAGTGGATTGGATGATTATAGAATAGAACAGCTGTTCAAAGAGCTCCTACACCAAGTGTCACTTACAAATTTGATTTATTTCTTGGCGGATATGCTTATTTTTTGGCAGCAAAAGAGGACTTTTTCAGTTCACCAGTGACATGTTCTCCAGTCTGCATAGTCCTACTCCAAATGTCATTTCTGCTTGTCATACATTCTTTCCTAAAGTTTGGGAGCATCTTTCGAGCCATGTGTACTTGGAGAAGGAATTACATCATCATAGTGTTTAGTAACTTACACAATGGAATCAAGCTTCATTATTCTAAATCTCAATTCTGCTCAACTAGCTGTGTGATTTTTAAGCCAGTTACTTTCTCTCTCTAAATAGCAATTTCCTAGTCTATAAAATTGGTCATCATCATTAGTGTGAACTGCCTTCCAGATGCCCCCATTCACAGAGGATCACTTCACCATTCCCATGATCACTCATAGATAGATGAGACTTG
>NW_006921669.1:1394736-1396144 GCF_000298275.1 Orycteropus afer afer
ACTTTTCGGCTTGAACTTGTCGGCTTCTATATGCTTGTGAGCCATTTTCCTAAGATAAATCTCTCTCTCTCTCTCTCTCTCTATATATATATATATACATACTTTGCTGGTTTTTTGTGTTTCTCTAGAGAACCCAATCTAACACAGGACTGTTGTGATCCAGAGAGTTTCCATTGATTTACATTAAGAAGTAGGTATTCAGGTCTTTCTTCCTAGTCTGTGGTGCTCTGGAAGCTCTGTGGAAACCTGTTCTGCATTTTAGAAATATGCAAGCCTCCACCGACAGTGGAGTGGTGGCTGTGCAAGAGGTTCTTGGTGGGGAATTAGACTTTGGTATCTTGCACCGGTGGCATAGTGGCTAAGGCACTTGACTGCTAACCAGAAGGCTGGCAGTTCAAACCCACCAGCCACTCCTTGGAAGGAAGACTGGGCAATCTACTTCCGTAGTGATACCACCTCCCAAATCCAAAGAGGGGTCGCTATGAGGTGGGATCGCTATGAGGTGGGATTTGACAGCAGTGAGTTTTTTTTTTTAATCTTTCCCAAAAGGTGAAAATTCTACAACTGACCCAACATTGCTCCGTGTGAGTGGTTAACACACTTGGCTGCTAACCCTAAGCCTGGAGATTTGAATCCACTCACAGACACTGTTGAAGACAGGCCTGGTGACCTATTACTGAAAATCAACCACTGAAAACTCTGTGGAGCACAGTTCTATTCTGTCACACATGGGACAACCATGAGCTGGACTTGACTCAGTGACAATTGGTTTTATAGTCAGTCACAAGAAAAACAAGAACAAAGCAAATCTATTGTCACTGAGTTGGTTCTGACTCCTGGTGACCCCATGTGTTACAGAGGAGAACTGTTCTATGGGATTTTCATGACTGTAATAGCTATGGAAGCAGTTCTCCAGGCCATTCTTCTGCAGGGCTACTGAGTGGTTTTGAACCACTTACCTTTAGGTTAGTAGCCAATTGTAAACTGCTTGTGCCACCAGGGCTCCTTAAGGTCATAGTAATTATTCTAAAATGTTGTGATGGTTATTACATTAAAAACTATACATACACACACACATACACACATATATAATGGGAGAGATCTGGTAGCGTAGTGCCTAAGGCACTTGACTGCTAACCAGACGGCTGGTGGTTCAAACCTACCAGCCACTCCTTGGAAGGAAGGTTGTGCAATCTCCTTTCATAGTGGTACCACCTCAGAAATCCAAGGAAAGGTAGCTATGAGTCAGGTCTGACTCGACGGCACAAAACAACACAACAAATATACATGTGTGTGTGTGTGTGTGTGTGTGTATACATAAACACACACATAATAAAGAGCTCTGGTGGCATAGTGCCTAAGGCACTTGATTGTTAACCAGAAGGTTGGTGGCTCAAACCCACCAGCC
>NW_006921669.1:1396774-1419650 GCF_000298275.1 Orycteropus afer afer
TTATGTACTGCACATCCTTCTACAACCCTGCTGGTTCTTCTCTATCAATTCTTTCTGTCTATTTTATTCTGGATTATTCCCCAAAATTCAAAATTCTTCTTCGTCTGTAACACAGAACAATTTATCCTCTTTCTGATATCTTGACAATTTGGCACCCACTTTTCTCTTCTATGCAAAGCAATTATCAAGCATTCTTTTCCAAATAAAAGACAGTTCTTACCCCAAGAGAAAGTCAAGCATCAGCTGCTGTGATAATGCCATTTTTCTTATTCAATATAAGCTCTGGTGGCATAGTACCTAAGGCATTTCACTGCTACCAGAAGGCGTTCAAACCCACCAGCCACTCCTTGGAAGGAAGATTGGGTAATCTACTTCGATAGAGATACTGCCTCGGAAACTCAAGGAGGGGTCGCTATGAGTCAAATCAACTTGACAACAGTGAGTTTGGTGTATGTATGTATGTGTGTGTGTGTGTATACACACACATACATATACACACACACACAATTATGTACCCCATACACAGAAAAGTAACCTTGAGGAAATGGAAAGATACTATTTTTTTTTAGCACATCTCAAATCAACAGATTAGATATTTCTCAGCAATTTATAAGTTTCATGTGATTCCGAAAAAATAGTATTATATGACAAACTATTTCTAGAACTAGAAAGTTGATTCTAAAATCTATCTGAAAAAATAAACATGAAAGAAGAGTTAGAAAAATACTGAAAAGTAAGAGCTATGAATGAAAATTACCTTCATTATGTATTGTGCCCTGTTATGAAGCTATGAAAATACTGTGGCACTTGTAAGTGAATAGGCAGGCCAGTGGAATAGAATAGAAATCAAGAAATAGGTCCAATAATATATGGAAAGCTAGTGTGTGTCAAGATGGTATCTCATATTACTGTGTCAAAGATGGGCTTCAAAATAAATTGTGATGGGACAATTGGGTAAGCATTTGAAATTACACAAAATTAGATCTATTTTAACATCACAAAGAAGTAAAACTATGAAAGTATACAATGCTAGAAGATAATATAATTTCTTTATAAACTGATTGTAGGGAAAATCTTTCTAAGTATAACTCAAAATCCAAATTTAATAAAAATGAACATTTATTTGACTATTTACTATTAAAATAAAATAAGATTTTTCCATGTAAAACTCTATAAGGAAAGATAAAAGAAAAATTAAAAATTAGAAGAAAATATTTACAACATATACCATAAATAGGGAGCTCTGGCAGCGTAGTGCCTAAAGCACTTGACTGCTAACCAGAAGGATGGTGGTTCAAACCCACCAACCACTCCTCGGAAGGAAAGTTGGGCAATCTACTTCCATAGTGATACTGCCTCAGAAACCCAAGGAGGGGTCATTATTGAGTCGGGTGCAACTCAATGGCACACAGCAACAGTGGGTTTGTATTGGAATTGTTTTAGATGTATCAAAAAACATAGCTCTGTTTCTCTCTCTGTCTGTCTGTCTCTCTCTATATCCCCCCTTCTATATCTATAATTGGCTCAATAGAAAGCAACACTAGACAAATTTATCATCATCATGGATGACTAACACCCAAACTCAATAGTTAATATGAAAGAAGAGAAAGAATCAGTTAAGATTTAGAAAATGTGAAAAGCATAATTAGATATTAACAATCTTGACTTTAATTACATTTATAGAAAACATCACAAAATAAGAATTCAGAATCTTTTCAAGTACACATACAACATTTATAAAACCAACTAGATGAGCCAGAAGAAAACCCTGAACAATTTAAACTGGTTGAAATTATTTCATGTCTTTTCACTGCCTATAAAAGAATTAACCCAGAAAATTTTCAACTTAAGGAAGACATAATACTTCTGAAGACTATGACCTTATAGTAATAACCTAGAAAAGCAAAATGCCTGCATTCTCCCCATATAAGCAAATAACTTATTTTACAGAAAAAGAAAAACAAAACAAATAGAATAAAAACTTTTACAAATTTCCCTTGATTTTGCTGGTTTAGATCAAATGCTTCAATTACTTCTCTTTCAGCCTTACTTTATTTATTTGCTTCTATCTAATTTATTTAATTACCTACTTTTTAGTTATTCAAAATTCCTTTGTCAAGAAAACCCAGATGATATGTTTTGTATGCATAATTCACCAATCTTATTTCTTCAGCAATTTTAATGTTTCCTCATGGACAAGATTTTCTATTCTGGTCTTGGAAGAATTTCAGATTTTGAATAATTTGAGTTCTACATGGAATTTGGTGTAGTAGCTCATGTTCCATATGGAACTCATAATCCCAACTGATATATCCGAGTAGCCAATCACAGAGCATCTTTCCAGAAAAGAACTTAGTGCCTTTTTCTTTCTCATTATACTTGTCTGTTTCTCATTTTACCCAGACCAAAGTGTGTCTAAGAGAGGATTTAGAAGGAATTTTAGCTTTTGATATTTCTAGGAGAGGGCTGACTGTTCTTAGTCTAATCCATGCAACTGGCTACAAATAGCAAAAGAAAGAAAAAAGCTCTCTGAAATTCCAGTTTCAACAATACAGAAAGAGTTAGATGCCTTTCCAAATATATTTTTCCAAGTAATGCTCTAACATGTTTTAAAATTATACCGACAGCAAAACAATTGCAGCAGCCTTTAAACTAATGATACAATCCCAGGAATAATTTCCTCTAAATAGCTCAGAGATGTGAATGAATAAGTCATATATCATATTGCAGAAAGCGATTTCCCTCAATGAGTTCTACCTGCTAGAATCTCAATTCACTAAAGATTGAGTTAAAGCTTTTATTTGAAATAAGACTCTGAATCTGGCTCTGGAGCAAAACCTGAACCCAGAGAGGAGACAGTTGTGTATATATTTATAACTTTCTAGTTTCCTGAAGTGCTGAGTTCCAAACATCTCTCCTCTGTGCACAGCAACTTGATGAAGTACTCCAATGGCATAAGTCACTTCCAATCATTTCTGCATAGTCCTCTATCTCCTTAATGTGCTTTGGCTTTTTCTTGATGGGCTACCATTATGCAGGTGTACTGATATCTTCTCCTTGTTTTATCTCTGTCTTCTCTTTCACATGGCACAGGGACATGAATGTTCCTCAGTTAACCAAAGGCCTTAACAACCAAATAACCTTTTTGCAAATGTATAATCGGAAGTTAAATGTAATCCAGCTTCACAGCATTTTGTTTCTTTGGACAGTTTTGAAATATTTCTAAAGAAATAACGTAGAGAATCTTACTTTTAAAAAATTCTCATTAAAAAAATAATAATGGGTATTATTCCCCTCAAATTAAAACAGAAACTAAGGAGGTTTTAGTGTTCATCTCTTTTTACCTAACTACTATTCCCTTTGCTTGATTTGGTGCTAGCTTTGATGAATGAACAAAACAGTTTCTACAAGGAATCTAAAATTCAGGAAGACAAATGATGATTAAATGATTAAAATGTAGTCCCACTGCAGTCAAGTTTCTAGAAGCAGTCAGCCAATGCTCCTTGTTCACACTGAGCCTGAGCATAGAGTCAACTTTCTGCTGAGTCCTCTTATGAGTGTTATTCTTACCTTTCTGCAAGGACCCAACCCACTGCTGCCAAGTCTATTCTACTTCATTGCGACCAACACAGTAGAGCTGCCCCATAGCGTTCCCAAGGCTGTAAATCTTCACAGAATCAGACTGCCACATCTTTCTCCCATCCACACACACCACAAACCATTAATAGACTAAGAAAGTGGTCTCATCTTCAGAGTCATCTGTGCCTCCTAGCACAGCGTTGAAGATACCAATAGTTGATATTTGGAACAATACACAACACCGACTTTGTTGAATATTGACCTATAACAGGTAAAAGGACTCACAAGTGTGAAAACTCCTTTGGAGAACTGAATAGGTTTAGGAAATGCTCAAGTATAGAATAAGACCAAACCATTAATAGAACCAGAGCACTGGGCAAGAAGACAGACAAATGGATGTCGACCCTGTCTTTGGCACTTAACTGGTTTGATAACTTTGTAACAATGTTTCTAAATCAGTTATAAGAGGAAATGTCTCTTCTGCCTGTTCCACTTGGATATTTCAATGATGAAAGATATAACGTATGTGAAACATGTTTAATGCCACACAGATTTCCAGGCATCAGTATTGACATGATCCCATACTGTTCTCTGGAGGCCTGTAAAAACTCTGGAGGTGTAGCAGATACACTTGATGTTCACTGAGCTTCTCTTGGACCCCTTTACATTCTCTGTAACCAACTTCCATCTTCCATGAGCATTACTCTAAAAGGCTTCCACTCGTGATTTCCTCCAGAGTATGCTTTTGGACTACCAAAGAAACCATACTTTTAGGGCAATCCAGAAATGCCCTCTACCTGTCCATCCCAGGGCAGTCCGCAGTCAATAAATAATTGGTGTGTGATCACAGTAACCAGAGACTGGATGCTGTTGATTCTGACTCATGGCAACCTCATGTGTGTCAGAGTTGAACTGAAGAATTTCAATGGCTGACTTTTCGGTGCTAGATCACCAGGACTTTCTTCTGAGGTATGTATGGGTAGACTCAAATCCTCTGCATGTTTGCTTAGCAGCTCAAAATGTTAACCATTTGCATCATCCAGTGAATCCATGAAATACTTTAGAGCAAAGAAAATGAACACTCTGCTACCACACACAACATTAATGAAGTGTATTTAATCAAATGTTGAGTAAAAGCCAAACACAACAGGAAATATTGCATTATTACATTTAAATAAACTTCAAAAGTAGCCCAAACTAATTACCATTGTCAGAAATGAGGGTACTATTTATCCAATAGGGCACAGTAACAATAAAAGAACATAAGGGAGACAATTTTGGTGCTTGTGATGGTCTTGATCTGGGCACGAGTGTGTCCAGTCTGCGAAAACTCCACGAGTTTTACATTTGGATGTGCATGCAGTTTTCTGTATCTGTATTATATGTTTAATTTATATGCCATTTAGCAGGTATACTTAAAAAGAGTTAACTAGCTAGCTAAGCCCTCAGAGGTAGAATTAACCTTTGTCAGGTGAAGCCACTGCACTCTGGACTGTTATCACCTGGCTTCTCCTGAAAGCAAAAGGGAAGTGTGATAAGGCAATGGCAATCAGTTATTGTGATGCTGATGGAGCTAATATGATTCTTCCTCTTAAGAGCCTTTGTGAGGACACCAAACCTGTCCAGAGACAAATGGTCTAGAGATTTTCTTTCCCCTACAGTAAAAAACCAGAATAACAAAAGGCACCTCACTATTTCCTTCCACCCCATATCATGAGGAGATGCTAAATCTGCCATCTGCTGTTCTTTTGTTCTGAGCTAGATCATCTTCATATGTCTTGCGTTTACTGCTATTATTTATGGTTTGCAGCACAGATGACATTTATAGATGAGAAAGAAGGGCTATGATTCCTCTAGAAATGGGATAAGTGGTAGCTACATGGAATTATTTCTTAAAACAGGAATCCATGGCTGATGAGTCCTGCATACAGTAAGTAACTACAGCCCACCTCTAGCCCTAAACAGAAGGGAAACCAACCGTTCTCCCTTTCTAGTTTTACTGAAGAAGGACCCTGGCTGTCAAGAAATAATGAGTCATCTTATTTTAGAAGCATTCTCTATCATGAAGAACCTAATAGAAGTTTAAATAAGAATAAAATATGGTACACTATGACCCATCTCTAGGAGCTCTGGTGGTATAGTGCCTAAGGCATTTGACTGCTAACCAGAATGCTGGTGGTTCAAACCCACCAGCCACTCCTCAGAAGGCAGGTTGGGCAATCTACTTCCGTAGTGATGTTGCCTCGGAAACTCAAGGAGAGGTCGCTATGAGTCAGATCCGACTCAGGGCAGTGTGTTTGTTTTTTTTTTAAATGAACCACGTCTAGTAATTTGTTATGCACATGTGTACCAAACTGGAAGCATTTTGCTATGAATATGGCGACCTGGGGTCTCACCCCAGCACGGAGACAAATGAGTTGTTACCTAAGCTACACCTCGGGTTTCTTATGTGAAAAATAAGGAACACTTCGATTAAAAGACCTCTAAGGTCTCATCCCACCAGCCACCAGCCACTCCTCAGATGGAACATGGGGCAGTCTACTTCTGTAGTGATACTGCCTCGAGAACCCAAGGAGGGGTCGCTATGAGTCGGGTCTGACTCGATGGCACATAACAACAACAACAAGATCTCATCCTCCTTTGCCAATCTATGAACATGTTAAGTATAATTCAATTCAACACCAACATGTGTATTACTGAAAGTTTTACATGTGACAAGATAATCAGCTTAGTAATGTTAAGTGATTTTTCCTATGTTCCAGATGTCTAATATGTATTCAAGCTAGACTAGTATTATTGTTGCTATAATCTGTTTCAGTGCGTTCTGTCTGCTGCTTAATGATGATAGACATCTTTAAAAATATGAAAAAATACATACTACATATTACTCCCTATTTGGTTTTACTGGAGGGTATGTTTTCCTCATTAGCATTACATAGACTGTAAGACACGGATGTGTGTTTTTCAGACATATTGGACAAATGCATGCAGTGAGCTCCATCCAGCCTCCTCTCTTTCTCTGTTTCTGGAATCCTGCACTGACCATCTGGTTGACCTCAAATAAAACACTCTATTTCTCCACACCCTAGTTTCTCCTTTTATATATTAATAGCCTGGATTAGATCAGTGCTTCCCATAATGCACCTTGTAAGATAATGCAATACCCCAAAAAACTGTATGATCAATTAAATCCAGGGACAAACATATTTGATATCTCCTATATCTACACTTAGAAGCCCTGGTGACGTAGTGGCTAAGGCATTTGACTGCTAACCAGAAGGCATGTGGTTCAAACCCACCAGCCACTCCTTGGAAGGAAGGTTGGGCAAGCTACTTCCATAGTGATACTGCCTCAGAAACCGAAGGAGGGGTCACTAAGTCAGATCCGACTTGACAGCAGTGCGTTTGGTGAGTTTATATCTACACTTAGACAGTAACCATTAACCTTCTAAAGGCTCTGAAAAGTCCTGCAGAACAGAAACCTACTTTTCTTTATTTCACTGAGTTTATCCCAGGTTCCTTGGTTCAGGGAATCCTTTTTCCTTGGCTGATAACCATTAACAACAGCCTCACAGAAAAAGATCTGGACTTTCTTTGGGAAGCCTGAAACTAGATGACATCTAAGATCCAATGTAATACTTAAAGAGTTCTTTAGGTGTTTTAGAAACCTGATATAGTTATAGTAAGGAGTCCTGGTGGTACAGCGGTTAAGTGATCAGCTGCTAACCGAAAAGTCAGTGGTTTGAATCACCAGTGTCTCCACAGGAGAGAAATGTGGCAGTCAACTTCCGTAAAGATTACAGCCTTGGAAAATCCATGGGGGGAGTTCTATTCTGTTCTATAGAGTATGAGATGGAATCATCTAGACAGCAATGGGAATGGGTGTGGGAAATTTATTGTATGGCACTCTTCCTAATGACTTTTAATTCTCCTTGCCCTCTTCCCACTTTCTATGCAACTCAGGTAGTTTACATCTATCCTTCTCCTCTCATCTCCTCTCTACACCTGTCCTGTACAGGTTAGTTCCAGGTAGCAGAACAAAACATGGGGCTTAAAATCAAGTTTCCTGGTTCGAAATTAACTGGCAAGTCCTAATCTCTCTGGGCCTCGCTTTCCTCATCTAAACATCTTCTCTACTTGATGAGGATGTTATAAAATGAAACTGTAAAATTATATATCACTCAAACTCAAATTAAATAGCTTCTCATGAAAGAAAAATGAAAACAGTGAGGAGCTAGGTTTGAAGCATAAAATGTTTGTGAAGTTTTAATGACCTAATCTTAGATATATTTAATGATTTCTGAAATATTACAATATTCTTATTTGAATTTCTCACTTGAATCTCAGATGAGATAGTTTCAGGACAGAGAAAAAATAAATCTTCTCCCACCTTTACATGAGGGGTGCCATTTTTGCAGATTGTTTCTTTCAACAACAACAATACAACAACAAATGGTCACAGTGCTTAGAGGTACTTGATGAGGACATTCTAAATGGCAGACACTGGTGCTTAAAACACAGCCTTCAATTCTGAGAGCTAAAGGTAAGGACTATCGGAACTAATAGGCACCTTCTTAGTGTGGTAGACTTTCCTTTAAATGGAAAGGAAATGTCATCCGCATAATCCCTCAAAAGTGTTTGCCAAGCACATGAAACCCTCCTGCAGTAAATCACTTAGTCCTGTAAATCAGACAATCTGCTCTGCTCTAACTCCATACGTTCTTATAAGAAAAGTTTTCTGAGTAGAAAAATAGCTACAAATACAACCATAATGACCAATTAATACAGCTCTTATCACTGATACTAAGGAGCCCTGGTGCTGCAGTGGTTCAGCGATTGGCTGCTACCCAAAAGTTCTAAATATCCTGTGTGTTTTCATCTTCCCAACTTGAATCAATATCCTTTGAGAGCCTGGGCCATATCTTATTCATCTCTTGTTTATTTCTTAGCTTGGACAAATAATTTTAATTCTTGTGGAATCTAGATTTCTAGAGTCCATGGAGTTGAGGTGAGTTACCCAGGGCATTTGCCCTTGGGTGTCCTTTGAACCTCAGACCTTGAAGAAACTAGTTTTCTAAAGTCACCTTTAAGTCAAACAACCTAGTAAGTAGCTTAAAGGAGATGGTTTTATGTTGAGCTGTGGGCTGTTTCAAAAAATTATCCATGTGTACTCAGTCTCCAGAAACATAAATTTCAAGGTCAGACTAGAAGCTGCATTTTAGGGTAAACTGTTATTATGTAGATATTGTTCCCTGACTTTTTCCACAGAAATGCCAATAAGAGGGTGTGTAAGACTCTAGAAGACCTCTCATCTTTGAAACATTTTTGCCTGGTTATGTGCTCACCTATAAACTGAAAGTTTGGCAGTTCGAACCTACCAGTTGCTCTTCAGGAAAAAGATGTGACAGTCTGCTTCCATAAAGATTATAGCCTTGGAAACCCTATGGGGAAGTTCCATTCTGTCCTTTAGAGCAACTATGAGTTTCACTATGAGGAATCAACTTGACAGCAATGAGTTTTGGTCAAAATAGTACCTTGGTATGCAAATCGTATATTCAGTAACCCTAAGTCAATTCCTATTATTGCCTTAGTATGATTTTTGTTTGAATAGCATCTAGAAGGGGGCTTGGCTTAAAGTTGGGCTTCAAACATTAATGAATGGCTGGATGGATAAATGGTTATGTGGAGAAAACCAATTTTATCTTTTCAGATTAAAAATTTAAGATTTTCTTCTGAACTATATCAAACATGTAAATATTTAGAGAGATTAGCATAATGAATTTGCACTGAGTAAATCTGCTGCAAAAGACCTCTTTAAAATGATAAGGAGCAAAGACATCACTTTGAAGACTAAGGTGCACCTAATCAAAGCCATGGAATTTTCAGTAGTTTCATATGCATGGACAATGAATAAGGAAGACCAAAGAAGAATTGATGCATTTGAATTATGTTGTTAGGTGCTATCAACTCGGCTCCAACTCAAAGCAATCCTATGCACAGCAGAATGAAACACTGCCTTGTCTTGTGCTAGCTTCACAATTGTTGCTATACCTGAGCCCTGAATTATGGTGCTGGAAAGGAATATTGAAAATACTATGGACTGCCAGAAGAATAAACAACTCTGTCTTGGAAGAAGTGCAACTGGAATGTTCCTTAGAAGCAAGAATAGCCAGACTTCATCTCACATACTTGGTCACGTTATCAGAAAGGACTAGTCCCTGGAGAAGGACATCATGCTTAGTAAGGAGAGGGGTCAGGGGAAACGGGGAAGGCCCTCACCAAAATAGATTGACACAATGGCTGCAGTGATGGGCTTAAGCATAAAAATGACTGTGAGGATAGTGTGGGACAGGGCAATGTTTCATTCTGTTGTACATAGAGTCGCTATGAGTCAGAACCGACTCCACGACACCTAACAATGACAACAGCAGCATAATGAATTACTAAATGTGCCATCCAGACACCCAGACAGTGAATATCTATGCATTCCTCTAGCAGTAACTATCATGCTGAACTTAATCTTTTAAATACACATACATATTTTTCTGTTTACTACTTCTTTAAAGGTAGGATCTCTGGCAGCATACTGCCTAAGGCACTTGACTGCTAACCTGAAGGCTGGTGGTTCAAACCCACCAGCCACTC
Organism: Orycteropus afer afer; assembly: GCF_000298275.1. Taxonomy (NCBI): domain Eukaryota; kingdom Metazoa; phylum Chordata; class Mammalia; order Tubulidentata; family Orycteropodidae; genus Orycteropus; species Orycteropus afer. The sequence goes on from NW_006921669.1 coordinate 1,406,999, forward strand.
CTCAGAAGGAAGGAAGGTGATACCACCTCGGAAATCCAAGGAGAGGTTGCTATGACTCAGGTCCTACTCAAGTGCACATAACAACAACAACAACTTCTTTATAGAGACCTAAAATATGGGTGGTACAAACAGATAATATGCTTGGCTACCATGATAAAGCTGGAGGTTAGTTTCTACCTAGAGGTACTTCAGACGAAGGCCTAGTAATCACCTTCAGAAAAAATCAGCCATTGAAAACCCTATGGGGCACAGTTCTACTGTGACACACAAGGGGTCACCATGAGTTAGAATAGACTCAATGGCAACTCATTTTAACAATATATAGTATTATTTTGCCTATCTTTAAATGTTATACAATTATTACAATTTTTCTGTTGTTTTGGTATCCTTCTGCAACATGCTTTTCTCTTCCATCAACACAATTTTAGGAAATAAATTCATGTTAATGCGTGACTATTCTGGATGCTCTAATATGCAGCTCAGCTTTTCTTTCCAGAACTCTCAGAACTGAGACACCCATCCCTGCTTTAGCTGGGAGTGTTGACTGCTGACTGCCCTCAGCTAAGAACCCCTCCGGCAATTACTATCTCCACGAATTGTCCTCACTTACAGGATTTGTCTTGTCCCAGTAACACCTTCTCCTTGATGCCTAGGCTCTGAAAAGTCAACCTTGCTTCTGAGCTCCATTTAGGATTAGTGAGATTAGCTGAGGCCTTCACCATACTGGGGAGCCCTGATGGTGCACTGGTTAAATGCTCAGTTGCTAAGCAAGAGTTTGGATCCACCAGACACTCCACAGAAAAAAGATGTGGCAGTCTGCTTCCATAAAGATTTCAGTCTTGGAAACTGTATGAGGCAGTTCTACTCTGTCCTGCAGTCCACCTCACTATGAGCTGGACTCGACTCAGTAGTAGTAGGTTTGTTTCCTGTTTTGTCACTATTGCCTCACTGTGGGGCATCCCCCTCTGCTCAGTACTGCTATACTCATGTCCTCACAGAGGCTGTTCTAAAGAGCACTCCCTGTGTCCAATCTTTGACTTGGAGTCTGTTTTCTGGGAACCTGATCTTTAGACAATGCTATCCTATGTCAATTGTTTTCACTGCTAAGTAGTATTCCATTATGTGACTATGATGTTGTTGTTGTTATGTGCTGTCGAATTGGACCCAACTCATAGCGACCCCTCCTTGGGTTGCTGGGGCAGTATCACTACAGAAGTAGATTGCCCCATCTTCCTTCTGAGGAATGGCTGGTGGGTTTGAACTGCCAGCCTTCTGGTTAGCAGTCAAGTGTCTTAGGCACTATCACAATTTTTCCATTTTACTCTTGATGAGCATGCTGATAGATGTTTCTGTGTACACATGTGAGCAGGCTGCTATAGGCATTTCCTAAGTAATGTAATTGCCATGTCATAGATCCTCCACTTTACATGGGACTACCAGACAATTCTCCAAAGTTGCTGTATAATTTACATTCCTACAATCCTCATTTTATAAACTTCAGTTTTCCAACAGTATCTCTTGGTCCTTTGGGCACTGACTTCTATATGAAGTTACTCTCTGTTTCCAAGTTCACATAAGTGTTGTGTCTCAATGGCCTTAAGAAAACCTTGGTGTCTGTTCAAAGACAAGCACTCTGGCTCGTGTTAATCATTAAGAAAAAAAAAAAAAAAAAATCCACTGTCGTCAAGTCAATTCTGACTTATAGCAACCCCTTCTTGGGTTTCCGAGGTGGTATCTCTACAGAAGTAGATTGCCTAACCTTTCTTCCAAGGAGTGGCTGGTGGGTTTGAACCACCAGCCTTCTGGTTAGCAGGCAAATGCCTTAGGCACTATGCCACCACTATTCTTCTATTACAACTGCATGACCAGAAGCCATGATGGTTGCTCAGCATTCGAGATGTATAGATTACTTGCCCCAAACCCTCAACTGTTTGTGGTTGTTGTATGCTACTGAGTTGATTCTTACTCACAGTGACCCTATTGGACACAGTAGAATTGCCTCATAGAATTTCCTAGGGAAGGGGATACTCCATGGTTTAAAATTAAGAAAGAAGAACTTCAGGGTTGTATCCTTTCACCATTCTTATTCAATCTATTTGCTGAGCAAATAATCCAAAAAGCTGGACTATATAAAGAAGAAAACAGTGTCAGCATTAAAGGAAGACTCGGAAACAATGTAGACAACACAACCTTGCTTGCTGAAAGTCAAGATGACTCAAAGCACTTACTGATGAAGATTAAAGACTAGTGTACAGTATGGATTACACCTCAGCATAAAAAAATGAAAATCCTCATACATGGAACAATAAACAATATCACAATAAGTGGAGAAAAGATTGAAGTTGTTAAAGATTTCATATTACTTGATTCCACAATCAACATCAATGGAAGCAGCAGTCAAGAAATCAGATGACGTATTACACTGGGTAAATCTGCTGCCAAAGACTTCTTTAATGTGCTGAAGAGCAAAGATGTCTCTTTGAAGACTAAGGTGCCCCTAACCCAAACCATGGCATTTTCAATCACCTCACATGCATGTGAAAGTTGGCAATGATTAAGGAAGACCAAAGAAGATTTCATGCATTTGAGTTGTGGTGTTGCTGAAGAATATTGGAAGGCCCATAGACTGCCAGAAAAATAACAAATCTGTCCTGGACGAGTGTAGCCAGAATGCTTCTGGGAAGGAAGAATGGCCACACTTTGTCTCACCTACTTTGGTCAAGTTGTCAGAAGAGACCATTCCCTGGAGAAGGATATCATGCTTCGTAAAGTGGAGTGTCGTGAAAAAGGGGAAGACCCTCAATGAGACACACTGACACAGTGGCTGCAATGATAGGCTCAGGTATGGCAAGGATTGTGAGGCTGGCACAGGACTGGGCAGTGTTTTGTTCTGTTTTACATAGGGTCGCTATGAGTCGGAGCCCACTCGAAAGCACCTAACAACAACAACAATCTTTACAAGAGCAGATTGCTAGGTCTTTTCTCTTATGGAGACACTGGTAGGTTCCATCTGCTGACACTTCTGCTAGCAGCTGAGCACTTAACCACTGTGCCACCATGGCTTCTCCTCAACTGTTTAGAACCTTTATATTTCATATACAGATTCAAACATAATTGAATTTTGCTTTAAGACCTGAGAAATGATTGCATTTATCTAAATGTGATCTGTGTTAACAGGACTGTTTGGGATACAATTCATAGACTCTGGTCTTCATATGTCCTGACAACCTTAATATCCTGTTACATCACGTGGCAGGATCATAATGCCCAAAGCAATAACATTGCTGTGATGATTCTGTGGTCTGTGTAACTAACTGGGTTTCAACTTACTACCTCCTATCTTTGATTTATTAATATTCTAGTGTTCTGAATACAGTTTATTAAAACAATTTGAACTCTGCAGTAGTCAGGTTATATTTCAAAGGGGAACCTATGTTAAGTGATTACTAAGAATTTACTGCCAAGACTAGCCCATTTCTTTTAGGAATTGAGGTTATTACTGATATTTCTTTCTTTACTAATGTTTAATTTGGTCTTCACAATCCCTTTACCAGCTGGTAACTCCTACAAATGAGATAGGAATTCATACAGAGTTTGAATTCATTTATTTTACATTTATATTGATATGAATTTATACTTGGTTTTTTCAAATCTGGATTTAAGTTTCCTAGCATTTTTATCTGAATTTTAAATAGATATAAATGTCAATGAAATAAACTATTCCCTTTGGTTGGGACTCAGTTGAGTCCCAGAGTGAAGAAACCTCCTCTACAAGGCCATTCAGGGTAGTACTGGAAGATTTAGGGGCAGACCTCAGGTCTCCCAAAGCCCCATCCATTTTCAAGTTGTTAGGTTGTATAGTCAGTCTCTAGACTGTCTATTCCATTAAAACATAACAGTAAATGCAGTGACTCTTAAACGACACCATTTCTCCTCTTTTGAAGGTAAAGATTATTCAGTTTTTAGGCAGGTTTCTGCTCATGTTGGGTGCCTTCCTTGTCTGGCATCTTTCTGCTCTTTGAACTTTGTTCATCTTACACATGAGAAAGGATAAAGATACATTTTACATATGTACCCTAGGTACATATACATCATTTAGGACTTTACAGATAAAGAGTAAAATATGAAAATGAAAGCTGCTTGAAATTTTTATTAACACATATAATTGGAATGTTATAACTCATATAACAAAAATATATAACATTTTTCTTATAAATGTCTTTTTTTTCTGAAATTAATCAGAAAATCAATCAGATATCTCAACTGTGGGGGGAAAAAAAACAAGAAAATCTCAGCAACTCATGATCTAGAATCTAGATCTAGAATCTAAATCTTAGAATTCAGCCAGTTCTCCTGACTCCAAGCAAAGTGATCTCTGTGACACCTCTGAAGATTGGATAATTGAGTTTTTAGTGTAGACTGGTACAGTAGATAGAATTAAAATTTCAGAGAAGGATAAATTAGGATCATAATTCCAATTTCACTATGTTAAACTGTGTGATCTTAGACAAGTCACCTCAGCTCTCTAATTCTTGAATTCTTTTATTGAAAAACAAGAAAACATTTACTTAAAAATGCATGGTTAGAATTAATGGTAATATAAAAAATAATTTAGTCCAGAATCCAGATCACAATAAAATATAAATAAATGAGAAAACTATCCAAAACTATTTATGTGGATAGAACTATTTTTGTTGTTTCTCTGAATATCCTGATTCTTTCCTTGAAAGTGAACTAGGAGCCAACATTCTCCCTTTCTAGCACCTACCCCCATCAGACAGTGTTAGTGTCTAGAACTATTTCTCATCTTCAGGGGAGAGTTCAGCTGACAAAAAGATATATTCCATGTAAAGGAGAAATGAGGAACATGTGGTGCCTCGGGGAACATTAAGTGAAGAACTTCACAGCACTGTCAGCATAGCCACCTTCGCTGGCAAGATTCCAGAGACAATGTCCAACTTCCACGCTGAGTGGTTCGTATCCTCTCTGCATCAAAATGGCAGCCTGACCTGCTAGAGACTTCCAACACTCTCCTACAAACACACTGACATGTTTGCCTGTCAGAGCCCCACACTCATGCCTGACTCCCAGAGATGGCTGCTTGCTGTGTGGCCACAAAAACTCCTAGACCACACCACTGGTGACAGTTAGAGACGTATATTGTCCTTCTTCTTTTGTTCTTTCCTTTTCACCTCTCTTCCCTCACCTCCTTCGTCCCTACCTTCCTAATTGTACTCCAGAGTCATCAGGCTGGTTGGAGGCCAAGAGGAAAATCAATAAAACCAAAAGTGGGCACAGATTCAGTGTAGAAAGTTGTTAGGGACGGATTGGAATGGCAAGGTTGCATTTGTTCATAGACTTGGGGATAGAATACTGATTTCCCACCTTGGCTGCCCCTGCTGGGATTTATCTGGAAAACAACTCACAACCTAGAGGAAGATGGTGCCAGAGGTCCAAAGGATATCCACCTACTGAGAGTTTCTCTTCTGCTCCATCCCTACTTTCTCCCACCCTTCACCCTTCAAAAAAGGGAGGGTCAATTTAAGATTTAATTACTTTCTGAACATGTGCAACCTCACATTCTACTGTCTCATCCATCTCTTTTTCATGGACACTGACTCTGGAGTTAGGAGATACAGCTCTGTCATTCACTTGGTATGTCAACCATGTGCTGGTTACCTAGTGTTGCTCTGACAAGAATATACCACCCAAGGGATGGCCTTAACAAACAGGAGTTTGTTCTCTCACAGTTTGGAGACTTTAAGTCCAAATTCAAAGTGCCAGGCTCTAGGGGCTGGGTGAAAGCCCCTCAACCTCGGAGTCCAGCTCTGCCTCCTGCTCCCGGCCCACTGGAGCTAGAGGCATTTCTTCACTCAGACAGCTGCTGGCTGATGAGGCTGACAAAGCCAAGGTTGACAAGTAAAACAGCACAGTCCCGATGTTACCCAACCACACAGCAGGCCATTAATTTAAGTCCATTGTAAGTCCCAAGGTCGGCAGAGCATGGCAGGCTGCTGAGCTACAACATGGCTATATGCAGGTTACATGTGTGTCATAAGCTAAACACTATCCCCAAGGCTTCTCCTCATATACAGGAAGTAGACATCATAGCACAGAGCTACTCAGCTACCTGTGGTAGATCCCATCATGGAGTTGATTGCCAGTCTCATCATGGGGAATAACTACCACCAGCTGCCCAGCCACTCAACCAGGCCCAGGCAAGTTGACACACAAACATAACCACCACACACAGGGAAAGTTACTCAGCCTCTTTGAACATCATTTCTCTTGTTAGGTGCCATCCAGTCAGTTCCAACTCACATCCACTCTATGCATAATAGAAAAAAATGTTGCCCAATCCTGTGCCATCCTCACAATTGTTGCTACGTTTGGGCCCATTTTTGCAGCCATTGTGTGAATCTTGTTGAGGGTTTTCTTCTTTTTCAATGACCCTCTCCTTTACCAAGCAGTATGTCCTTCTCCAGGGATTAGTCCCTCCTGATAACATGTCCAAAGTTATATTAGCCAAAGTATCACCATCCTCATTTCTAAGGAGCATTCTGGATGTACTTCTTCTGAGACACATTTATTCATTCTTCTGACAGTCCATGGTGTATTTAATATTCGCTCCAGTACCATAATTCAGAGGCATTAATTCTTCTTCAGACTTCTGAAGGTAGTTAACCTTCAATTCAATGCCTAACTGTCATTGAGTCTATTCTGACTCATAGTGACCCCTGCTTGATGGCCTCATCTTCCTTCTCTAGAGAGGCTGGTAGGTTTGAACCATCAACCTCTGGGTACCAGTCAGATGCCTTAGGCACTGAGCCACCAGAGCTCCTTACCAAAGATAGTTAAAAACAAAACAAACAAACAAAACTCATTGTCGTGGAGTCAAACCCCGCCTTGGGTTTCTGAGGCAGTATCTCTATGGAAGTAGATTGCCCAATCTTCCTTCCAAGGAGTGGCCAGTGGTTTTGAACTGCCAGCTTTCTGATTAGCAGTCAAATGTCTTAGGCATTACGCCACCAGAGCTCCCACTGAAGGCAGTTAGGAGGTATAAATTATTGATATATGAAAAATGAAAAAGCCTAACATATTGGAAGAATTGATGCATTTGAATCATGGTGTTGGCAAAGAATACTGAATATACTGTGGACTTCCAATAGAACAAACAAATCAGTGTTAGAAGAAATACATCGAGAATGTTCCCTAGAAGCAAAGATAGTGAGACTTCTCCTTGCTTACTTTGGACACATCATCAGGAAAAACCAATTGCTAGAAAAGGACTTTATGGTTGGTAAAGCAGAGGGTCTGAGAAAATGAGGGAAAGCCCCCATGAAGTATATTGACACAGTAACTGACACAATGGACTCAAACAGACCAGTGACCATGATGATGATGCAGAACTAGGTGACATTTCATTCGGTTATACATAACATTGCCATGAGCTGGAGTTACAGCAGCTAACGACAAGCAACCCATAGGATGAGCGCCAAAACAATTAAGCAAAATTAATATCATGGCAATGTTCTGCTCAAAAACCTATCGTGGCTCCTATTACTTCTCTGTATGGACCCAAACATATCATTTGGCTTCTTCCACAGGTATCTGCAAGCTCAGCCTTCTTCTCTGATCTTAGATTTCACTTTTTTTTCCAATTCATTTACTAATCTATGCTGGTTGATCACCATTCCTTACCTATGTTCAAATCATGTTCCCTTCCTGGACCTCATTATCTTTGCTGACCTTCTTAAGGTGCCAATCACAAGATATTGAGAAGAATAAGACTCCAGTCACTTCCACAAGCTCATCTATTAACTCAATAAATTATTCTCTGGACTACAGACCAGATATGTTTCTGGGAATACAGAGGTAAGTTAATCAGACAAGTCTCTGCTCTCATGTAGCATACAATCTAATGAAAGAAATAGGAAAGTAGAATGTGGGAGAGAAAATTGCATTACCTTGGCAGCAAGCACCAGATATCCTCTTGTTGGCAGATTGATTTGTTGGATCATTTTTGTTAAGGTCTAGGTGTAGAGGGTGAGCCTGACTGTCTGATGCAAGTGGTAGTAATGCTCTTGGAGGGAGGGGATGAGCAGGAATGAAGAGGCACAGAGCATCCAGAGATGGCAAAGATGGCACATGATCTCATTCCTTGACTTCCCTCAGATATTCAACAAAGTATATTTCACACATAAATGTGTGCAGTGAGTGTTGTTCCCCATTAATGCTGATGTTGCAAATCTGGGGACTGTCCTTTGGGAACCACTATCCTGAAGGATTGTGTATCTATTTGAAAAGGGTGAGCTATGATAAGTCTTAGAAAGATCATCAAGATAGGAGACAGGGCTGGCCTTGGCAAAGTTGTGAAATCAGCAAAATTTGATTTTAGTTACCAGTTAGTGTAATCATTGCTCATCAACATATGCCCAGGACCCTATATTTGTCCACTGTTGTTCCCAGAAGTACTCTGGACCCAAAGTTTGTGATTGCAACATATGATGTATCAAAACTTCCAAGTATTCTTTGATTTTTATCTTTATTATTGGCAAGTACAGAGGATTTGTTCTCATCCATTATGTTCCTATCCAGCATTTAAGAGCTGATTAAAGTTTCCTCTAATGTCTTTCTAAGACTATTTCTATTTAACACAAAGGCATTTCAGGTACTGAGATAGAGATTGGAAATGCCTATTTGGGGCTGTAGGGTCAGGGTAGGAAGAGATTCATGTTATATATACAGCCACTTATTCAATGCCTAGCCTCTGAGACTCACATGTGTAATTACTTAATATGAGGCTACCTATTAATGAAACATACTTCTATTTCATGATAAGCCACATTCTATATGTGAATACAACCCACTACACACACACACATTACATGAACACAAATTAACATGTATACACATGTTCATGCACATGCTTCCATTGGAAACAAGGTAAGTAATCCCACCTCATTTCATAGTGTTGCATCAATTCTGTCTGACAGGTTCCAGGTGAGATCAGATCTAATAGGGAACACTAGAGCTTCTCAGCCCAACCACATTTTCTCTGCCACACCTTAAATAATTTGAGAGGAAATTACTATAGTTATTAAATAAAATACATTATTTGCCTGTCATATCTTAGATTTAAGCATTTTGAAGTTTACAATATTTAATTGTGGATTAGAAAAACACTGTCTGCAGTAAATAGCTATTTTACTTACAACATATAAAGGATGACTTTTTAAAGAGAGGAATAAAAAGAGGTTATTAAGAATTTTACTGGATTAAATGGAAGTTTCAAGTTTTATTACAAAGGAATAAAGAGACCCTAACTAGATTTTGTTTTATATGGCAAAAGTTCATTTTAAATGGCAGCAGGTAATGACTTTTAAGAAAAGTCTGATCTGGCTGGATTCTTACTAATCACTCTTATGCAGCAATTAACAAAGGTGGTGTCTGTCCTTTCTCACTGCTCTCCTCCTCTCACATCACCTCAGTTTCAGATTGGAATAGGTATGTTTTTAACTCTATTTTCATCGCTACTGCACTAGTCAATGCCACATTTGTCTCTTATCTGGACAAGACCAACAGCCTCTTAGCTGGTCTCCCACATCCACTCTTGCACCTTCCACTCCATTCTCTTCACTATGATAGTTATTGTTCAAAATACAAATGTGATTGTAAGAGAGGAAAAGCTCTTCTCTTTAAAATTCCTCAGTGACTTCCCACAGTTCTTAGAATAACAGTCCATATCCTTAATAAGCTCTACAAAAGTCAATATAGTTTTATTCTTGTCTATATTCAATCCTAAAATTGTACAAAATGTTCTGTGATCCCATAATACTAGTGATGTGTCTGTGTCTCAGAAGTACCTGTTCTTGCTTCCTCATGACCTTTGCAAATGTTTTTATTCAGCTGTGAATGCTTTCCATTTACCCTCCCTATCTCCCCCTCTTTGTAGCTATTTTCTCTTTATTCCTCCAATCTTTGTTCAGTCATTCATTCGCCAGAGAAGCTTTCTCTTACTTCCTGGACCAAGTTACAGCCCCACTTTCAAACTCTCATAATACTTACAAGGCTCATACATTTGCATTTATTGCTATGATCATTATTTTTTAAAATTAATGTCTTTCCCCTCCCTTAGGTAGAAACTTCATCAAGACAGGCACATGGCAGTTGGTCCCTACCTTTAAATACTATGTGTTTAAAACAATATTTACATTAATAATAATTGTAAAAACATATCATTGTGTTTGTCACATATATAGATATAATGTGTATAGTAATAACCATAGCAATAAAAGAGGGAAGATGACATAGAACTATATAGGACTAAGGTTTGTATGTCTCACTGGAGTTAAGTTGGTAAAAGCCTAAAGTAGATTCTGCAAGAGAAGATGTATATGGCAAGCCCTAAAGAAATCACTAAGAATATCGTTCAACACACACAGTAAAATAAAATTTAAAAAATAAAAGGAATACTCACTTAATGAAAAAGAAAACAGTAAAGGTAGAATGTTGTGGTTGTTGTTAAGGGGGAATGTTGTTGTTACTGTTAGTCGCCACCTAGTTATTTTCTACTTACAGTGATGTCATGTGACAAAGTAGAACTGCCCCATATAGTTTTCTTGGCCATAATCTTTATTGAAGCAGACCACTAGGTCTTTCCCTCACTGAATCACTGGGTGGTTCAAACCACCAATCTTTGGTTAGTAGTTGAATGCTTAACCATTTGCAAACACCAGGGGCCCTTAAAAGAGGAATAGATGAAGAAAGAAGAAGAAAAAAAAAAAGCCTCAGAAAATGTAGAAAATGTAAAAGGAAATGGCAGGTATAAATGCAAATGTACTAGTCATAACATTAACTATAAATGGATTAAATAATCCATGCAAAAGATAGAGAATGTCAGACTAAATTAAAAACAACATAAGACAAAATAAGATCTACCTATACACTGTCTGTAGGAGACACATTATAGATTCCAAGATAAAAGTGAGTTTAAAATAAAATGATGAAAAAATATATATCATGTAAATAGCAACAATAGAAAGTTGGTATGACTATACTGATATCAGACAAAATATACTTTAAAACAAAAACATTATTAGAGATAATACTAAATATTTCCTAATGATAGAAGAGTCAATCCTTTGGAGAAATAATAACTATAATACAAATGAAGTAAACACTAACAGAAAAGAAAGATGAAACAATTCAAAAACAGCAGTTGGAGTCTTACAGACCTCACTTTCTATGATGGTTAAAACAACTGGGCTGAAAGCAACACAGAAATGGAATATTTAAACAACACTGTAAACCAATTAGATCTAACAGATATCAGTAAAGCTTAACAACAAGGCACATATTCTTCTCAAATAAACATGGAGGAACTTCCGATAAGATGTTGGAATAGTCAGACAAGATACACAGATCCTCTTCAACAAAGAAAAGAGAAACCAACTGATACAAATACAGAAGATAATCCTGGAGCCCTGAGCTTTGAAGGGAAGGATACATAAGTGGATTAAACACTCACTAGTGGAAGAAGCTGAATGAAAACAGTGAGTAAAGAGACAAACAGAGCTGCAGACTGTCAGATGCCCTGATGGCTCAGACAGCCTGAATATTTCCAAGTGGTGTTACTGAGAAGTAACCTAAAAATCAGCCCTGCTCACCAAGGGCTGCATAGACTACTGCACAGGAAGCTGACAAGTGAAAAGGGAAACAGCAAAGAAGACAAACTTTCAGCTGTTTGGAAGGTGCAACCATTTTGAATGTTTACAAGTGGCAGCTGGGCACAGCCACTTTGAATGTTTACAAGCCTTGGCCATTTTGGATATTTAAAGTGATAGCATTCTCATTCAGATTCCAGGGACCTGAGAATAGGCTCCACTTGCCAAAGACAGCACAGACATACGGGAAGCTGATGGCTGGAAGGAGACAGGTGGCTAGTGCATAAGTGCTGTCAACCAGCAAAGAGAAGAGCACAGTACCCCACTTACTAAGAAACATCCAAGCAAAACAAAGAAAACAAAAATCTTGGGTGAATCACTCCGACATACAATCACCAATTAAATATAAACACAAAAACATCACAATGTCTCGGAGACAACAGACCATCACAGTCCACACAAAGAAGCAAGATAAAGCAGTAGAAACAAGGGATCAGGATATGAATACAGAACACATCACTGAGGAGAAAGCAGCATTGGAACTCCCCAATAAGGAATTCAAAAGAATTGTATTTAGGTACCTTCAATGGATTGAGAGACAGATCAAGGAAAACATGACAAAACTGAGGAAAACACAGAGGAAAAAAAGACAATACAAGAAAAAAATGACAAAATAAATGAGAAATTGGAAATGATACAAAATCTACAGATAGAATTTTAGAAGATTCATACTAAATTCTCAGAAATAGGTAACACATTGAACAGGCAAAGGAATCACTGGAAGACAGTGAGATTGAAGACAAATACTTCAAGACTTCTTTGGAAAGGGATCAATCAGGAAAAGATTAAAACAAAATGATGAAAGCCTAAGGTTCATGTGGGATACCATCAAAAGTAATAATGTACATGCAATTGGAATTCCATAACAGGAAGAGAAAAAGAAAACCACAGAGAAAACTGTACAAGATTTGTTGGAAGAGAATTTC
>NW_006921669.1:1420490-1438047 GCF_000298275.1 Orycteropus afer afer
TTGGGTTTCCGAGGCAGTATCACTATAGAAGCAGATTGCCCAATCTTCCTTCTGAGGAGTGGCTGGTGGGTTTGAACCGCCAGCCTACTAGTTAGCAGTCAAGTGCCTTAGGCACTACGCTACCAGAGCTCCCAAAATGAGCTTAGCACAGAAAATTATATGGAACAAAGAAATCAGCAACACCATGAAAAAGCACTTAACAAAATGACACCAACAAATTCAGACTTATTGATAATTATACTAAATGTCAATGGATTAAATGTACCACTCAAGAGACAGAGAGTTGCAGACTGGATAAGAAAACATAACTCATCACTATGCTGTCTACAAGAAAGAGACAGACCTTAGAGAGAAAGACAAATAGACTAATAATCAAAAGCTGGAAAAAGATCTATCAAGTAAATGGTAACCATAAAAGAGCAGGAGTGGTAATATTAATTTCTGATAAAATTGACTTCAAGACAAAAAAACACCATAAGAGACAAGGAAGGGTATTATATAATGATTAAAGGATCAAGTAAACATGGAACATCCTATAGGATAGACCATCTGCTAAGTCATAAGGCAAACCTCAGTAAAAGTAAAAGGATTAAAACCATACAAAGCACGTCATTGAATCACAGTGAAATTAAATTAGAAATCAATAAAATAAAGACATTTGGTAAATTCACAGCATGTGCAAATTAAACAATACATTCTTATGTAACAGATATGTTATAAGTAAAAAATTTAGACAATACTTTGGGATGAATGAAAATCAAGAAATAACATATCTAATAGGACGCAGCTAAAGCAGTGATTAGAGGGATAGCTATAGCTATAATCACCTGTGTTGTGTTAGGTGCTGTCAAGTCAGTTCCAGGTCACAGCAACCCTATGGGCAACAGAACAGAACATGGCCTGGTCCTGTGCCATCCCCACAATCTTTGCTGTGTGTGAGCCCATCATGTGGTCACTGTATCAATCCATCTTGTTGAGAGTCTTTCCTTTTTTTGCCGAAAACAGAAGGCATAGCTGCCAGTATTAAAAGAGAAAATATCAAATTGATAATCTAAACTTTCTCCTTAAGACACCTGAAAAAGATGTGCAAACCAGACCCAAAGAAAGCAGAAGCAAGAAAATAATGATCATTTGAACAGAAAATAAAAAACAGAGAAAAATCAATAAAACAAAAAATTGGTTCTTTACAAGGATCAGCAAAATTGACTTTGGCTAGATTGTCCAAGAAAAAAAAAAAGAGAAGAGAGAATAATTTATAAAATTAGGAATAAAAGAAGTGATATTAATGATGGTACAGAAATAAACATTTTATATGGTTAATACTATGAACTACTTATGCCAAAATGAACAGTTTCTTAACAAGACACAAACCAGCAAAACTGACTTATAAAAAAAATAGAAAATCTGAATATACGTAAACAATGGATTGAATTAGTAAACAAAACAAAACATAACAAAAAACCTACTTAGAAAAACTCTTGCTGAGATTGTTTCACTGCTGAATTATGCCAAACATTTAAATATTTAATATCATTATTCACAAACTACTCAATGGCACATAACAACAACAACAACATTCAAAAAAAAAAAAAAAAGGCAGCAGCAGAGGGGCCCCTCCCAACTTATTTTATGAGACTCATATTATCCTGATACCACAAATAGACAAAGACATCATAAGAAAGAAAAACTAAAGAAGTCAACCAGAGACAGAAAAAATCACATATTGCATGATTCCCTTTATATGCAATGTCCAGAATAGGAAAATCTGCATAGACAGAACGTAGATTAATGGTTCCCTTGGCTGTAGTGGGAGCTGTGAGGAAATGGACGGGACTGCTAATGAGATGGTGGAAATGTTTTAAAATTGTTTCTGGGGATGGCTGTACAATTCTATGAACACACATTTCAAATGGATGGTTTGTATAGTATACAGATAATCTCAATAAACTTGTTATAAAACACACACACACAGGATGGCAAGTCTGGCACAAGTTATATATCATGGCTTAAACAGAAAAAGGTCATAAACTTTTAAAGGGATATAGATGCCAAACCACCATCAACTTAACAATGTAAGTCATTTGGCAATGACCAAAGTACAAAACGGCAATTTCCTATGGAGAAGAAGCAGGCTGAGTTAGCTATTCACCTATCAGTCCCATCAGAGGACATTTACTATGGTTAAGGTAGATACCACAAAGGATGGAGCCAAAAGCCTTTAAACCGTCTCACTGCCATCGATTCTGACTCAAAGTGACCCCTCCTTGGGTTTCTGAGGTGGTATCTCTACAGAAGTAGATTGGCCAATCTTCCTTCTGAGGAGTGGCTGGTGGGTTTGAACTGCCAGCCTTCTGGTTAGCATTCAAATGCCTTAGGCACTACGCTACCAGAGCTCCCCTTTAAACCATAGACAAGAGAAAAAGGGACTACAGGGTTACTCCTAGGGAGCAGTGAAGAACAACAAAATGACATATGACTCCCAGAAAACAGAAGGGGTTCCTAACCGTGAAACATTCCTTGTCCTCTGACTAGCCTTGCTATATGCCTTCCATTACTGTTTTCCCATTTCCGTGTCACCACTGACCACTGAGTGCGTGATGGGCATAGATCCCAAACACTGAAATGGATCCCAGAGAAGAAAAGAAGCAAAAAATTTGGAGTTCACATTCAAATCAGGATGACAGAACATGAAGTTCAACAGAAAATGTTAGCTACTGTGGCAGAATTAAGTATAGACTGCAATGGAAACAGAGGGGAGGAGAATGCATTCGGCCTAGTCCTGGGTGAATTGCAGGGAGGAAGAAGTAAGGAAGCTTTGATTCAGACCATGGCTTGTGCAGAGGTTGCTGTCAGACAGACATTGAACACACTTCTTTTTTCTTTCTTGATCCTACAAGCAGTATTAATATCCAGATGATTATGAAGATGGTCAAGGGTAAGCAGAAATAATAAGAGAAGAATATCATAAGAAAACCAGAAGCTACACCTTCATTTCCATGCTTTTTTTTTTTTTTTTTTGCTATTGCTCATTTCTCTCCCTACGCATTCTCAGAGAGACCAGAGTCTTTAAAGTGGGCATCTCCAGCAGAAAAAGTCACCCACTTACACACTTCTTTCCAGGAATCAGCCTCAGTAAACCTACACATCATTAATTCTAGCTTCAACTGTTGTTATTTTTCACTTCTCATCCTCCAATGATTAGAAAAAAAATTGGAAAGGAAAAAATGAGCGTGTCAAACACAGCTCCTGTATTTGCTAATATACACAGAGAAAATGGTCCAAAAGCCGCTATCAGTCTTCCAGGTATGAGATGCTCAGCTTCTGACTGTGCAGTGCCCCACACTCATCTATTGTCTTCTTCTAGAGGACATGCCAGGGGGCTGATAAATGGTTATGAATCATTTTTTCATACCACATGATGAATGAAACAATGAAACTAGCAATACCATTGATAACTATGCCAAGAACAGTGGTTGGTTCATTAGCTGTACTTCCTTTAATTCAAACTTTTAAAACTATTATAGCTGAGTGATTAAGAGTAATTAGGTGCTAATCTTATTCTAGTTCACCTAGAAGACGACCTTGAGACAAGAAGTCTATTTGAGAGGTGATCTCAGCAAACACAAATAAGGAAGTGGGAAAACAACACAGAGAAAGGAAGGTATCCATTTAGAGAGTTATCACATCCCTGCTTATTTTATGTGCTAATATGACCCACCAGCCACTCCCCGGAAGGAAGGTTGGGCAATCCTACTTCCGTAGTGATACTGCCTCGGAAACCCAAGGAGGGGTCACTATGAGTCAGGGCTGACTCGACGGCACATAACATAACAATATGTTAACTGCATATAATTACAAATTTCATATAATTATCTAAAGCAACATCACATAAACATGTGCAGTACAATCATAGGTGATTGTATGTAAAATTTAAATGAGATAATGCATTAAAATGTGTTAAGCACAGTATCAGGAAGTAAGTTCAGACCAGATTGCTTTCAGGAGGTGTATTATCATTTAATGTCTTAGAAAAACTTGCAAGGAGAGGTGAACCTGCTTATACAACATCATATTTATAATTAGTAACAGAATGAAAACAGTTGGAACCAGGAATATTGTGTGATATTCAATTCATAAACTTTCTAGCTTTAAAATTTTAAACAATTTTCTAGTTAGTTTTTCGAATTAGATGAGGTCTTGCATTGCATCTAGCCAAATCTCCCACTGGATGCAGGAATATTCTCTTCTTAAATGCATGGCCTTCAAGGCAAGTTAGTCCATTCTGGAAAGCTCCAATTTCCTGGGTGAAAAAAAAATCTCTCCTTATATTGAGCTGAAGCTAGCAAACCCCTGAGATCCCCTCTAATATGAACACCTAGGAGCAATGCTATAGTGCTACCCTACCTCCTAAGACTGGTCCTGTTGAAGCTCATTTCAGTATACATCTTCATCCCCCAGGATATCTCCAATGACAACTCAAAGGTATGTGGGACTCAAAATCTGAGGTGCCCAACTATTTAACCAGCAATTGTTTAAAATTTGACTGGAATAATTAGAATTATTCAGTAGAAAGATGGTGGCTCTGCATTTCACATATCCTTCTATTCCAGACTCATATCCAATAAATGAATCCAGGAAGGAGGCTAGGAAAGAAAACTCAGGATGATGTTCTTCTAGAGACTTACTGAGAAACTAACAATCTGAAAGACCATGTATGACGTGCAAGTCCAGACCGCTGCTGAGGAGGGCCAACCAGAGAGTTGGCTGGGTGTTGCTTCCCATTTTTCCTTTTCCCTCATCTGCTTCTGTCATGAAACATTCTGATTACAAGCATGCCATGACTTCAACCTTCAACCTCAAATTGCTTTCCATGTTTTGTGCCTCAATAAAATTGATATAACACATACATCCTTAGTACAATGAGCGTTAATTAAAATATGTAAAGTATTTCAAGGCCTTTTTTCTAAGAGATGTGAGCTGAGTACATTATTATTACTATAAATACAATTGAAAATAAAACCACATCTTCCCTGTACACATCTCTACTGCAGATAGTTACTTCCAGTTCTATGGCGTTCATGATAAGGTGATAACAGAAGCAATCTAGCATCAAAATTTATTTTTATCTTCAGTCTGGAACTAATATTTAACCTCTTGAGGAACAATCTAAAGTTAAAATGAATATATATATATATATTTTTTTTTTCTTTTCCCCTTCATATGTCAACGCTATGCAGTTTTATTTAGAACAGTAGATTTATTTTCACCCCTTCAATTTCCTACAGGCAGAGATAAATCAAGATAGAGACAAAGTCTCTTTTGTACCAAATATATTTTATTATCTAATCTTAAAACCTGGAAGACAATTTTTCCCAATGCCCAACAAGTTATTCCAACTGCAAAAGGTTCTGTGCATGCTGAGATGAATTGGAAATGCAGTGTCATCGGAGGAAACAAGAAAAATTGGAATTCAGTAACTGATCAAAACGAAATAGCTTTAAAGATAAGGAGACCCAGGTGTCACGAATTGGTTGAAAATCAGGTAATATTATCAGAGTAATCATGAGAAAGTTGTGCAATCTTTGTAAGTTGCATTTTCCTCAACTTACCTTTTTGGTTGTGAAAATCAATTTAAAATATACTTTCCAGAGAGCTCAAGGGTAAATGCTCTATAATTGGTATTGATTACTGGGAAGCAGTATATAACAATGATTACAATGGAAGGCTCTGAACTCACACTGCACAAATTCAAATACAGGCTATAACACAAGCTGTATGATCCTAACCAGGTTATTTCATATATCCTCACCTCATTTTTCTCTTCTGTAAAATGGGATAATGGTATTGACTATCTTAGATGATAAAGAAATTACATGTATAGAGCAGAATTCCAGCATGGTGCAACTGGTTAGCATGCTTGGCTACCAACCTAAAGGCTGGCAGTTCCAGTCCACACAGAGACACCCTGGGAGAAAATCCTGGCAATCTGCTTCCAAAAATCAGCCACTGAAAACTTCATGGAGCACAATTCTATTTTGACATATGTTCATTCTTTTGGGCATCACGAGTTAAAATCAAATACACAGCAACTGGTAATTATTTTTATGTGTACAGCAGCTAGAACCATGATTGACATGCAATCACCATTCACCCACTGTCCACTGTCACCATTATTGTTGCCATCTGTAGTATTTAAGGTTGTGTGCCAACTTGGCTGGGCTATGGTTATGGGTGTCTTGGCAGCTGGATGTAGTTATTTTCCATGATGAGATTGTAATCACTTGCATGGTAGAATCTGCTGTCAGTCCCTAAGTAGTTACCTTCAGGGTGTGGCCTGCTTCCAGTGTATAAGGAAAAGCTTCGAAAAAGGTCTCTACCTTTTGGTACATTTGGATCCTGCATTTGGCCAAGTCTTCATCTCCAGTTCCTAGACCCAAACCAGTGGCCTGTCGTGTTGCCTATTGATCTTGGGACTGTGCTGTTTACCTACCAACCTTGGGCTCGTCAGCCTCAGCAGTCTGCAGCTGCCTGAGTTAGGAGACACCTCTAGCTCTAGTGGCCTGGAATCAGGCAGAGCTGAAGCCTGATATTGAGGGGTCTTTACCCAACCCCTAGAGCTGCCACTCTGAATTTGGACTTCTAGCCTCCTAAACCAGAAGAGAACAGATTCCTATTTGTTCAAGCCATCCACTTGTGGTTCTGTTATAGCAACACTGGAGAACTGAGATAACATCATAGCATCACAAATACAGCTTTCAGGATAAACAAGCTGTGATACATCAATTTGATGGAATACTACTTGGCAATAAAAAAGGGATGATCTACTGATTCAACAATATGGATGAATCACAAATGCATTATGCTGACTGAAAGAATCCAGACCCAAAAAGCTAAATGGTATATAATTCCATTTACATAATAGTATGGGAAGCAAAATTATAGTTAGAAAAAACAAATCTGGGGTTGCCAAGGGTTGGCAGAACAAGGAATTTTTGGAGAAGCGATACAATTGTTCTGTACTTAGAATGTGGAGGTGGTTACAAGGCTGAATGTATTTATCAAAACTCACAATATTATAGTCCAAAAGAATGAACTTTATTTAATGTTTAATGTAAATAAATTTTAAAAGTCAATGAAAAAATGTAAAACATGCCTTTCCCATTGTCAGTGAACTTCAGCACAAAGACATAAGTCTTCACAAGACATAGTATTAGATTTAAGTTTCAAAAATTAGCATCTAAGAAAACACAAGTCTCTTGCTGGAGAGGAAAACTCTCTTCTAAAAACAGTTGCAGTGCTTTCCTAAGTCATTTCTAATTGAGCTGTTGACTATCCAGCCTCTCAATCCCAGACAGTTCCTCTTTAAGGCAGCCCACTTGTTCTCTCAGCTAGTCTACACTGAGGTTGAAGTAGTCAAAGAAAACTTTAAGGACGGGAGCACTCTCGGGTTATGGCATCTCATGTACTTGGTGAATTAGCCGTTTTTAATATAGAATTGTCTAAATTATTAAAATTTCCCAAAGTGATATTTGATAGCAAAAGTAATATGTGTGAAGTATTAAGTGATTTTTATGAAAAAGTCGAATAAGCTGACAGAGCGTAATAATTGCTCTGTCAAAGAATACAAGATTCCATTTTCTCAGCACCATCTATATCGCCTGGTTTCGGTTGCACAGGCTGTCATCAAGATGGTAAGATTTATCTCCTCTCTAATTGCACTGTGGCAGCCGGTTTTATGCAAAACCTATCTACAGTGCACACTTTTCAAAAAGTGCAAGATCCATGGCATCACTTATGGAGGCCACCATGCAAACAATTAAGAGAACGGCTTGCATGCCAATGGAATAGAGAACAAAGTCTTCATGGAGCCCTACGGTGCTGGTCAGATGTTTTAAAATATGAGACAACCACTGATTTATTTATTAGCAGGAAGATGAAAATCATTCCCTCCCCCCAATATAGCTTGTTCCAGACTCTAAGCTCAAAGGAATGGCCCACCAGAGAATGTGAGTTGATCTCTTTTGTGTAATTTTCTGTGGTTTGCATGCATAAATATGTAGGCTGCACTCTCAACCCCTTGTGGTTGTATTAAGGTGTGTGTATGCTCTATTCTTATAACCTTCAAAATTTCATCCATAAATCATTAGAGAAGTACACCATCTAGAGCTTACTTAGAACCAAGGGGCACAGTCAATAATTTTATGGCTACTTCAATCTGCTGCTTGTGTCGTTAGAAGACAAACAGGCTGGTGTGCATTTGCTCTCACACCCCAAGTGTGCATTTCTCTTCAACATCATTCATTGTTTGGAAGACAGAGGACACCAAAGGGTACGTGATTTTTGGCTAAATACTTGGGGCAACACAGAGAAGCATACGACATGACTCAGCCTTCAGGAGGCTTCAGAATAACACTGGAGAATTAATATTTGTATTTATGAAAAAAAAGAGAGGACAAAATTCTAAACTGTCAAGTGCTGAAATGAAAATAATTAGATATGTCAGTGGGTGGCACAGTAGAGCTTAGTTACTCAGAGTGCAGGTTTTAGCATCAGCTTTCCTAAGTCTGAATCTGAAAGTCTCTGCTAACTAGTTATGTGACAATGAGTCAGTTAGTTAAGCTACTGTTTCTTCATCTGTAAAATTAGGATTATGTTACCTGCTTCACTGACTGTTATATAAATTAAATTGCAATTATTCATGTAAAGCAATCAGCCAACTGTCTGGTACTGCTCTCATTAAGGCCACAGTGGCTTCCTAATTGCAAATCCCATCATTTATGGGGATTCTGTTACTTTGTTACTCTCAGTTATACCTAGTAGTGCTGAATGCATCCTCCTTCCTGAAACTTCTCCATTAAAAAAAAAAAAAGGAAAGAAAGAAAAATTCTCAAAAACAAACCCACTGTCATCAAATTGATTACAACTCATGGCAACCCCATGTGTTATAGAACAGAACTGCTCCACAGCAGGGGGTTTATTTTTGGCTGTAATCTTTATGGATACAGATCACCAGAACTTTCTTTTGTGGTAGTGCTGGGTGAGTTTGAACCACCAACCCTGTGGTTAGTTAGTAGTCAGGTGCGAACAATTGGTGCCACCTAGGTCTTCATGAAACCAAAATCCTAACTCATTGCCATTGAGTCGATTGCAACTCATAGTGACCTTATAAGACAGAGCAGAACTGCCACATAGGGTTTCCAAGGCTGTAAATCTTTATGAAAACAGACTGTCTCATCTTTCTCCTGCAGAGTGGCTCATGGGTTTGAACCAGTGACCTTTTGGTTAGCAGCCAAATGCTTTAACCACTGTGCCACCAGAGTTCCTTCATTGTCTCCATAGGCGCTCCTAAATCATTCTTACCTATTAGCTCTCCTATTTCTTGTCTTGTTTCATGATTTCTAAATGTGCTTCTTTTTCATGCCTCTTTTTTTTACTCCTATCTTAAATGCTGGATTCTCCAGTATCCACTCCAGACTCTCTTTTCTTCTCATTTAATTAATTTCCGTGGACAGTCTCATTTACTCTGATTATATATGGGAAGGGCTGGAGATATGGTCTTTGGTATCAATATTTATTCATATCCTGTTCAATCTGATAGCCATACATCCAGCCCAGAACTTCCTCCCTGTAGAACAGTGTATTGAACTGCCTACTGAATACCTTTGGCTAGAAGTCCTAGAGTTACTGCCAACCCAATGTGTTCACCTAGTCCCTCCTACTCCCATCACAGACTGTGGTGTCTTCTATTTTACTTCCTCAGTGTATACTATTTCCATCCACATCACAAGTTGAGAATCATAGTATTTCTTTGCTCACAACTCCAAACATCCAGTTAGTCATAGAGTAGAGCTGATACTGACGCCATCTCCAAATAGATCTTAATTCACCTTGAATCTCCTCTATCAGTTCCCACTATTTCCTGATCTCAGCTACTCTCTGCTCTCCCCACCCCCCCACTGGCAGTCCTTCTGTCACCTATTTAGTGGCCTCACTCATCATTTCTGCCTGGGCTACCACAACAAACTTCTAACTGAACTTCTGTTTCCTAATGCTGCCTTTCTGTTTTTCCTTCTATATAGACTAACTGACTCAAAGATCTTTCTAAGAATCTTACTTAAAATACTTCAAAGGCTTCCTGCAGTATTGAGGATGATAAGAACAAAATTTTTCATATCATGGGCCATGCAAAACGCTAAGATCCCTGAAAGAGCCACTATGTCTTCTTTGTCTCTGTATTCACCATACATGGTACAGATTGGGTGCAATATAAAAATCTTGACTGCTAACCAGGAGGCTGGCGGTTCAAACCCACCAGCCACTCCTCGGAAGGAAGGTTGGGCAATCCTACTTCCGTAGTGATAACTGCCTCAGAAACCCAAGGAGGGGTTGCTAGGAGTCGGGGCCGACTCTATGGCAAACAACAACAACAACAACAAAGTTACAACAACTGAACAAGATACTCGATGGCAAACAACAACAACAACAACAAAGTTACAACAACTGAACAAGATAAGCACAGGTTTTATTCTTGAACTTATAATTTAGTGGGAGAAAATTAAACATCAAGTTCAATATAGGTAGAAACAGTGTGGTAAGTTTCCTGTAGATTTGGTTATAAAAGTGGAGAAATTTGTAATACCAATGTATATAAATAGAAAAATAATTAATACAATTAATGTAAATACATTCCATGAGTTACTATGAACCCAATAAAAATGACATAGATCTTTACTAATTGGCAGAAAAAGATGTCTGTGACATATTAGTTAGTAAAATGATGGGGTTATTAAGCACACACTCCTCCCCCTCACTCCACCTAGTTTACCCTCGTTTATTATATTAACCTTTCAGCCTAAGTATCAACTCCTCTTAAGTATCAAAACTCTCACTGATCAAACAGGGCATCCTCTGTTTCTCCCACAGCATACTTAAATCAGAGAATTTATCATATATTTTAAAATAAACTTTTTAGTTTGGAATAATTTTAAATTTACAGAGGGTTGCTAAAACAATACAGATATCATCTCATGGACTCCTCCACCAGCTATTAAGTCACGTTATCATGGTACACTTATAAAAATTATTGGATGATAAACTTTGTTGTTAAAAATAAACAAAGAAGAGTCGTTGGGATTGTTTTGCTAGCACAGACCCCCACCCAGTGCCAAATCTGCCTCAGGTTGTTTCCTTGTTGAGAATTTCAAATGTTTCCCATCCATTTGGATCAAGTTGGGGAAAACATTATTTTATTTCACTTTAATTTTTGTCCTCAGTTAAATATGTTTCTGTCACTTAGTTTTGTGTCTACTTTCCAGTCCTCTGTCTCTTTTTGACCATATTCTATGAAGAGGAAGGCCAAGGCTAGTTCAGTAAGTGTACCTATCTTAAGAGATAATCACAAAAAGAATTTCGATCATTCTTGCCCCCATCAAGGGCCTAGGCATTTACTTCCTTTGTCCAACTCTCTAAGCACAGTACCGAGCACCAGCCCTTTTCAGGTTTTTCTGAAAAATAATAAGAGCAAATAAATTAAAGTCATTTGAGGTATGTGAGGGGTCAGTGGATACTCAAGGCCTTGTGATTTTAAGCAAAGTTTTCATGCAGTTTATGCAATATATTTAACTAGTCCTTTGCATTATTTGTGTATAAATGTTTGAAGCAAGATATTCTTATTTTTGACATTAAAATGGATGGTTATCTTTGCCTTAGACTCAATTGACCCTCTGGATCAATGTTTTCCTATGGACCCTATATCATTGATATAATATTTAATAATACTGACCTAACACTTGCTGTTTGAGCAGCCCTGTACTAGGTGCTAGGAAGAATACCCTTAAACATAAATGTATCCTTATCTTGGTCACAGAGCTAAATGTTTGCAGTCACTAGAATTCTGTGAGATTTGGTGTCTCAATTTGTTTGATGGGAATTTAAAATGCTGCTCTTCCAATCTCATAATGTAGTCATAAGAATCAAATAAATTTAAAAAATAATAATGATTAATACTAATAATGTCATTGTTGCTAGTTGCCCTCAAGTTGGCACTGACTCTTGAAGACCTTATGTATAAAAGAAGGAAGTGTCCTCCGATCCTACATCACCTCCATACTAACAATAGCTAACACTTCTACAACACTAATTTAATGTCAAGCTTTTATTCAACTGTAGCCTGTGTATTAATTGTTCTAATAAAAAAAATATTTCTGAACTACCAAATATTATAAAATTCAAAGTATGGTTGTTAATTCCCAATATGGGGACACATTAAACAGAAGTTAATTCTTCAACATGAATGTGCTTCCAACACAAATTCTGGGCTACAGGTTTTAGAGGTTGGAGGAGGTGAAGTAAAATAAATAGAGGCCAAAGCGCCCTGGAAGTATGATTGGGCTTGGTTCTGTGCTGTACTTAAAACGTAGGGCTGGGAAGACCTGGCCCTGCATCTTGACTTTGGTCAGGATGCATCATTTCCCCTTGTTGTTATCATCATCATCACTACTATCATCACTACCTTTAATTTATGAACATCTTCATGTCAGGCACTTGACATATATTATTTTATTTAATCTTCACAACAATACTGTGAAGTAGGCATTATCATCCTCCTATCACAGATGAGAAAAGCGAGGCTCAGAGAAAATATGTGACTTAAATAAAATGATGATGTTATTCAGTGATAAAACAAAGATTTTAATATTACCTGGCTGATTTATAATCAAGGTTCTTTCCAATAACTTACATGATCTTTCCAGTAATCTTATCACATAATTACAGCTCAGATAACATGGTCATCAGCCATTCTAACTTCATTCAAGAAAACTAAAGAATGCTAATGTTAGAAATAGCCAGGTTTAATGGGCATATCATGCTCTGTTTTTCTAAAAAAAGAAGTAGATTTGTCTCAATGAAGAGCAACTGACTCTCCACAAGAGACTACATTGCCTATGCATATGTACTACTAGCATCACAGTCTCAACTTCCTCTTCTCTCCTCTCATTGGTTTTCTTCAAACCATCAAGGATGGACACCAGGGTTGAGATCTTAGTACTTTTTCCAGTTACTTCATATTTGCTTTCATATTCACACACAACTTAAGAGCTCCTTGAGGGCAGAGGTACTATCTTCTTTTCATATCTTTCTTCTTTTCATGATATTTGGCACAAGGTCAGATACTACCATCAAATTTATATAATTTCATGAACACTGAGTGTAGCATGTGTTTCTGAAAGAAATAAGGGCTTTAAAGTTGGAGGACATGGTATTATTACTGTTTTTTTGCCATTTACTGTATGTCTTTATACAAGAAATTAATTCAGCAATCTCATTCTTCTCATTTGAAAAATTAGGATTATGTTCTACATAGAAGAGTTGTGAGAGTAAAATAATATACATGATATTTCTAACACGGTGCCTTACATACAACAAGCATTCAGAAAAGTATCATTCAACCACACCTTCAAATCTTGTGTTGTTGTTGTTGTTGTTATGTGCCGTCGAGTCGGCCCCGACTCATAGCGACCCCTCCTTGGGTTTCCGAGGCAGTATCACTACGGAAGTAGGACTGCCCAACCTTCCTTCCGAGGAGTGTCTGGTGGGTTTGAACCGCCAGCCGTCTGGTTAGCAGGCAAGTGTGTTAGCCACTATGCTACCAGAGCTCCCCTTGTGTAGGGAATGCAAAAATGTTTCTATGCTGTCCTATTACAGAGTAGATTTTAAAAATTAATCATGGTATTTTTCCCCACTGATCCCAAGCAAACTTCAGAAATCTTCTCAATACAGAGCTTCATACAACATTTACCTACTAATTGGAGTTGGTAAGTAGGATGGTGTTTATATTGCCCTGTGTCTAAATGTAAACCCTGCAAGCAAACAGATAATTTTTACACTATGAATACAAGGAAGGACGTATATTAAAGAATACTTACCACATACTAGAAAACGAATAAAGAGGTAAGGAATGATTTTTCAAGGAGTTGGCATATTAGATTCAAGATCAACACAAGGTCAATGAAAATTAAGATGATCTTATATGAAGACATAATCCTGTATGAATAGGAAAACAGGAAAGAGGTCAGAAATGTCTTTCCAAAGTTTCACATATGTATCCAAGATCAAGTCTATAAAATGACAGTAGGAGTGTTAATAGTAGCATCAGAACCTGTCTAACTTCAGGAAAGACAATGTAAATCAAGATCAACCCAAGCCCAATCCCTATGAGATGGATGTCACACATACCTCTATTCTCCAACCTTGTCCCAATTTTTACACCAGTCATTCTTCCCAAAGCACTCTTTACTGCTGGGTTCAATAACCCATTGCAATGGCCAGAGAGAACAAATGGACCATGCTTACCATTAAGTGGTTTACTAAGGAACAGACTACAACTCAGGATCAAAATCAGGAAGCATGTAGGCAAAGCCTACCTTCTTCAGTGCAGAACACCTCTCTTGGCTCCTCAAGACTATGCAGGCCACCTCTTGGCCCTCTAAGGAGAGGTCTCCTCTTGGTCCCTGAGGACAGACCTCCTCTTGGTCCCCTCAGGACAGGTTCCTCTTGGTCCCCTCACACAGGTTCCTCTTGGCCCTGCTGTCTGTGGATGGAGGCTCTCCTATTGGTCTCCTTCTGAAATAGCCCTTGACTTGTGTTATAGCTCTTTTAGAAGGTTCCTTGCCTCCTCTCTCTCTCTGCTTCTTTCTTCTTTTTGGTTCTTCCTGCTCCATCTCTTCTTGCTTTTTTCTGTCTTTAAAAACTTCTCTGGTTGGCTTTGGCTGCTTATATGTACTAACTTTTCATTAATTTCAAGAAATGTCCCTTCCACCAAGACCATGAACTGACCATGGCCACAGACACTTCATTTGCATAGTAGCCTACAGACATTTCATCTATATGGTCTATCACAGCAAAACACTTCTGATATACTGCTGGACAATGAGCACCTCAGTTTGGAAGGCACTCAAAATACTATGGTGGAAGAGCTGCCTCCTCAAAATGCCAACTTTAGTGATGTAGACAGAGTAAGCATTTGGACCCTTCATTTGGTGATATGGTATGACTCAAAATGAGAAGAAACAGCTGAAACAGCTATTAATAATTGGAACATAGAATATAAGAAGTATGAATCTAGGAAAATTGGAAGTTTTCTGTGGAAATCTCTGTTGAAATGAAAACTATACTGCTTACTATGCAAACCAAGTGTAGATGTTGTTATTGTTTTTATAGCTGCCATCAAATTGACTCAACTCATAGTGACACTATGTATAAGAGAATGAAATATTGACTGGCCCCACACCATCTTTGCAATATTTATATAGGACAAAATATACTAAGCCTGATTCTCTAATTTAAATTTCTGTATCACTCAAGAGTCAATGTTGTTGTTGTTGTTGTTATGTGCTGTTGAGTCAGACCCGACTCATAGTGACCCCTCCTTGGGTTTCCAAGGCAGCATCACTGCAGAAGTAGATTGCCCCATTTTCCTTCCAAGGAGTGGCTGGTGGGTTTGAACCACCAGCCTTCTGGTTAGCAGTCAAGCGCCTTAGGCACTACACTACCAGAGCTCCTCAAGAGTCAATAAGGAGATAAAAACTGTCTCAGTTAATTTAACAGAGAGAATTTAATACAAAGAATTGTTAGCTGGATAATGAAGAACTGAAAAGACGTATGAAGGGAACACTAAGGTAACATGGAGGTAGCACCTGCAGGAAGCAGCTGTCATCTTTTGGGGCTGGGAGAGAAAAAGTCATACTTACTGAAATTTGATGATGTGTGGGAGGCCCCCTACAAAGTGGAAATCACCTTCTGAGAAGGGGCCCTGTGAGGCTACAACCCAGACCTTTATGGAAAGGGGTGCTGACTGGTGTCAGGGTGATGCTTACTCTGCAAAAGTTGGCCAAACTGAAAACAGAAATCACCTGCTGGTTCTGGAATGTACTGCTGTTATTGAAGTGAAGAAATGTTGCTATGGGAACACTAATAGGAACAGAAAGCCAAAAATAGGAAGGGAAACAAGAACTGAAGTAAAATAGGAACAGGAAGCAAACAGAAAGGAGGAAATTCTTTAATTCTCTTCCCTTCTTCCAGGATCCCTCTACTGCCCCCTATGGGCAGAACCTAATACAAAGCAGCTAAGCAGATGACGATTCATCATTACTGACGAAGATTAAAGGCTACAGTCTGCAGTATGGATTACACTTCAACATAAAGAAAACGAAAATCCTCACAACAGGACCAACAAGCAGCATCACGATAAATGGAGAAAAGATTACCATGATGGGCTCAGGTATAGCAAGGATTGTGGGGCTACACAGGATTGGGCAGTGTTTCATTTTGTTGTGCACAGGGTTGCTAGGAGTCAGAGTCAACTCAATGGTAACTAAAAACAACAATACCTAAGTAGAAATGCTGTTTTCAGAGTTCAAGGCCCACAAAAAAAAAAAAAAAAAAGGTTTTAAGCTGAGTTGAGAGTCAATAGCTTAATAATTGTCACAACTACCTAACAAGTCCTTTAAAAAGTAGAGTTTTTGAACTCTGCCTTAAAGATAAAATTGAAAGGATATTTAAGAAAGTCTTATATTTGTATAACATGCTATGGACTAATGTTATTTCAGACTTTTTTTTCCTGGTCAAATCAAAACACTAGACATAATCACCTCCATTTACTATACGAGGAAACAAACGTAGATAGAAGGCTATTGATGGGCCAAAATCTCATGGCCCACAGAGTCAGAATCAGAACCAAGAGATCCTGTTGACCAACCCATTGTCTAATCAGTGCATCAAGCTATTTCTATAAATCCACAGGTCACTGGACTCCTCAGACAATGAAGTCCACGAATCTCACTGTCTTGGGGAAGAGAACTATAGGTGTTTGGCATGGCTCATTGTCCCAGGTCAGAGATGAAACTCATTTGTTTGCTCACTGGTTTTATTAAGTTCTGTAGAAAGGGGAAAATAAATAAATAAACATGTCTCCTGTTGAAGATATGGGGATATTTAAGGACAATTGAACTTAATGTTTCTTGGAACACCAATTTTATGTCTTGTAAAAAACCTTGAAGGAATGCAATTCAGCTTATTACCTTATAAGAACCATGTCAGGGTTTGGAGAATTTCCCCCAGTGCCAGGGAAGAACATGGCTTCTCAGATGCGTGGTGGTATTTCCCTAGCATCTGTAGCATTTGAATATGTGTGAATTATAAGGGGGAAAAAAAAAAAAAAGACTTTCCTTCTTTTAGTAACTGTATTGCCATCTACCGGGAATTGTAATAATAGCTACACAAATCTATGAGAGCTCCGAGAAGAAGGCACCTCTGGACTTGTGCAGTTTACAACTTGAACAACTGTAACTGGTATCCAGTGTTTTCTCAGATACTGGTTCCATAGGGTATTAATACATTTCATATGGGTAATGAGGTTATTGACAGTTATGTCCCAACAATGCTTGGTTCATTTCAAATGTTAGACTGGCCATATCCTTTAATTTGCTAATGGATTTTATAGATTTCCAAACAAGAGATAACTGTATTTCCCAATTTTCTCTTCTCAAAGAGAAAAAAA
>NW_006921669.1:1438847-1439872 GCF_000298275.1 Orycteropus afer afer
TTATTGTGATGCTGCTCATTGGTCCAGTTGTGAGGATTTTTGTTTTCTTTATATTGAGATGTAATCCATACTGCAGACTGTATTCTTCAACCCACAGGTATAGGGGCTAGAATTTACAAAACACATTTTTTGGGGGAACACAATTCAATCCATAACAATTTATTAGTGCCTAAGGCATCTGACTGCTAACCAGAAGGCTGGAGGTTCAAACTCACCAGCCACTCTTCAGAAGGAATATTGGGCAATCTACTTCCTTGGAAGCCCAAGGAGGGGTAGCTATGAGTTAAATCAACTCATTTGGTTTTTGGTTTAGGTTGAAAATGAGGAAGTTGCAGGACTGAATTTTGTTCTGTTGTACATTGGGTTGCTATGAGTTGGAACTGGCTTGAAGGCATCTAACAAGAACAAATATTGCAGTCAGTACATTGAGAACTAGGGAACAATTGATCAGCAACATGAGCTTGGTCTCTACCATGACGTAATATGTCTCACAGTTCAAGTGGTATTGAATGGGGAGATGATATATAAGCAAATATCTATCTGTTTGTCTTTACATCCATTCAACTGTTTTATCTGTCCATCCATGCATCCATGTATCTATCAAAAGTGGGAACATCTCTTTATAATGTGACTTTACAGTTTCTCTCAGCAAGAAATTCAGTCTCTTCTTCCTCTTTTTTAATCTAGGCTTGTCCCTGTTACTTGATTTGGCCAATTGTATATTAGAAAAATGTGTCGCACACGGAGGTATGCACACTATTTATCAATGGTCCATCTCCTGCTGTTATCAGAAACCCTGAAGTATGTGTTTATAGAAGTCAATATAGTGTTTACTTCTTTGGGCAGCAGTGTGCTTTCTGGGAAGTGGCATAAGTAAAACTTCTGAAAATATTCTATATCTTTTTCTGAGTGGTGGTTACACATGTATATGTTTATGTAAAAATTCATTGAGTTGAAAAATTAAGTTTCTATGCATGTACTATTATCCCTCTTTGTATATACACGTATGTGTGTGTGGACTATGG
>NW_006921669.1:1442361-1443281 GCF_000298275.1 Orycteropus afer afer
GATTTCATATCACTTGGTTCCACAATCAACACCTGTGGAAGCAGCAGTCAAGACATCAGATGACATTTTGCACTAGGTAAATCTTCTGCAAAAGACCTCTTTAACGTGCTGAAGAGCAAAGAAGTCTCTTTAAAGACTAAGATGTACCTAACCCAAGCCACGGTATGCATGTACACATGTAAGAGCTGGACAATGAATAAGGAAGACTGAAGAAGAGTTGATGCTTTTGATTTGTGATGCTGGCAAAGAATACTGAAAGTACCATGAACCACCAAAAGAACTAACAATTCTCTCCTGGAAGAAGTGCATCTGGAATGCTTCTTGGAAAAGAGAATGGCCAGACTTCATCTGATCTACTTCGGTCATGCTGTCAGAAGGGACCATTCCCTGGAGAAGAATATCATGCTTGGTCAAGTAGAGGGTCAACAACAGGTGGGAAGACCCTCAGTGAGGTGGACTGAGACAGTGACTGCAACAATGGCCTAAAGAATAACAAGGATTGTAAGGCTGGCCCAGGACCAGGCACGGTTTCGTTCTGTTGTACATAGGGTTGCTATGAGTCAGACCTAACTTGACGGCACCTAACAACAACAACAATAGTATTACAAAGGGATCATGGTGACACAGTGGGTAAAGCACTCAGCTGATAGCCAAAAGTTCAGTGGTTTGAAACTACCAGTCACTTTGCAGGAGAAAGATGTAGCAGTCTGCTTCCATAAAGATTTACAGCCTTGGAAACCCTATAGGGAAGTTCTACTCTTTCCTATAGGGTCCTTGTGAGTCAGAATGGACTCAACAACAAAGGGTTTGGTTTGGTATTTGGTTATAGTATCACAGAAGCTAGTGATGACAATCATCAAGTTTGTCAAATGTGGTAAAAATACTGAGAATGTGAAACTGTGTGTATTGGTCAAGCAATA
>NW_006921669.1:1443741-1444978 GCF_000298275.1 Orycteropus afer afer
TATTATGACTGGCAACCTGCTCCATTAGTAAGGAGTTAATATGTCAAGTGTTATCATTTTTATTTATCCTAATCTACCCCTTTGTGGCTGTGGGGCCTTGGCTGAGTCAACTCCTCTATAACTCCTGAATTTAAAGCCTTGGCATTCAGATCTCTTAAATAAATGAAAGAGTTACAAACTCTAGTTTTCTATTTCATCTTAGTCACTTTTGTTCTGTAACATACAGTCAATTTTCTCATAAAGACCATAAAAGATTACAGACAGAAAACAGGCTGAAGAATTCCCCCTGGAAATCCAAGATTTATCAGTAGCATTGTCTTGAGGTAGACTTGTCTTTAAAATTCCCCAAAATGCTCTCATGGCTCTTCAAGTTTTAATCTTTCTCTTTCATTCCCACAAAACAAATACATTTCCTCCTTCCACTGTAAAATTGTCCTGTCACTTGTGACATTAGCGTAGTGAAGAAATCTGTTAAAAATAGTCCTTGCTTCTCTTGAGTTTGCAGCATTCCTCAGTGCAGACACTCCTCAAGTGTAGAAGGAGATAAAGGGTCAGAGAATAGGCTTCACTTTCTGGAATTTAAGGCAGACGGGAGGAGGGAGTGAAGGGTATTGAGAAGGGTCTACACATTCTTATTTGATACTTTCTCCTGCCTAGATCAAAGATGTCAGAGCTGGAAGGGATTCTGGGGGTCATCTAATTCATCTCCCCATCTTTTTACAGATGATGATACAGAGTAGTGAGGTGAGGAGCCCAAGACCTTGGCTGGTTATCAACGGAGTCAGGAGGAAAGCTGGTTCTCTAACCAACCCTCCTAGTGCATTGCTATTTGGGAAAGCTGCTACTGCTGGACTAGGCTGTGATGAGCTGTAAGTGGTTTAGATCATTGGTTCCCACTCCTGGGTGGTCATCCGCCTCACCTGGAAATCTTTTAAAAATCTATATATTGTCAAGTCCCACTTGATACCTTGAGATATATGAATCTGTGCCAGTGTCCTAGAATCTGTAACTGAGCAGGAAACATAGCAGCCATGCTCTTCAGAAAGATCTTTTTGAAGGGCTAGCCCTTGATAGGTTCGGGGAACTTGGATTTGAAGAGTTCTCTGAATGATAGTTACTTTGACTTCCTGAGGCACTGAGCACCTTCTTTCCTTCTGGGAATCTAAAGTTTGGAGCATTAAGGCTGGTCATTGTGTCTATGTGACCAGAGCCGAATAAAACCTCTGGGCCCTGAGTC
>NW_006921669.1:1445498-1447571 GCF_000298275.1 Orycteropus afer afer
GTGACCAAAGTAGATGAGATGAAGGCTGGCCATTTTTGTTTCCAAGAACCATTCCAGCTGCACTTCATCCAGGACAGGTTTCTTCATTCTTCTGACAGTCCATGGTATTTTCAGTATTCTTTGCTACCATCAGAATTCAATGGCATCAATTCTTCTTCAGTCTTCCTTATTCACTGTTTAGCTTTCACATGCATATGAGGTGACTGAAAATACCATGACTTAGGTTAGGAGCACCTTAGTTTTCAAAGTGGCATCTTTGCTCTTTACACTTTAAAGAGGTCTTTTGCAGCAGATGTGCCCAATCCAATACACCATTTGATTTCTTGACTGCTGCTTCCATGGGTGTTGATTGTGGATGCATGTAAAATGAACTCCTTAACAACATCAATCTTTTCTCCATTTATCATGATGTTGCTTATTGGTCCAGTTTTGAGGATTTTTGCTTTCTTTATATTGAGGTGTAATCCATACTGAACATTGTAGGCTTTGATCTTCATCAGTAAGCACTCTAAGTCTTCTTCACTTTCAGAAAGCAAGGTTGTGTCATATGCATATTGCATTAATCCAGAGTTCCCTTCATAACACATATTTCCTCATAAATTGCAATGACTTCCCATTTCGGTCAGAATAATATCCAAAGTTCTTATCATGGTCTATAGGTCTCTTAAAAATCTGTTTGTAACTATTGCTGTGATTCATCTCCATGCACTTCCCCTTACACCCCCTCCCTTTAGCCACATAGTTCTGCAGTTCTCAAACACACCATATATGCTCTTTCCCCAAGGTCTTTATCATTACTGTTCTTTTTGTCTGGAACACTTTAAAATATTACATGTTCTACCACATGCTCTCACTTCCTTCAAGTCTCATCTCTAATCTCACTTTATCAAAGATACCTTCCCTTAGCAACCTAACAGTTGTCACCTCTCCTGCCTACAGGAGCTCTGATGGCACTGTGGTTAAAGCACCGGGCTGCTAAGCAAAATACTAGCAATTCAAACCCACCAGCCTCTCCATGGGAGAAAGAAGGGGCAATTGGTCCATTAAACTTTATAGCTATGAAAACCGTAAGGGTTGCTATGGGTTGGAATTGACTTGACAGCGGTGAGTTTGGTTTGATTTGGTTTGGTTTGGATCTTGCCTATATCTTTTGCCTCACCTTACTTCATTTTAGTTCAAAGCACTTCTCAACCCCTAAAATAGTATGTATTTGCTTATTTGATTACTGACTCTCTTTATCCTCAATGTAATGTAAGCTCCATGAGATCAAACTCTTAGTTCTGTTCCCTCCTCTATCTATAGGTATTCAGGATAATATCTGATACAGAGAAGGTGGTGAAACCTAAGTTGAATGAAGGAATGTATGAAACAATGACTGAGCTGAGATCTGAAGGATGAGTAGAAATAATCCTGAAATTTCTAAAGCTTTATGAAGCAAATTTCATTGAGAATAGAGACCCAAGAGAAGGAGATATGGGACTAGTTGTTTCAAAGAATTAAGGGGACAATGTAGGTAAGGTACTGGCACACACTACAGCAACTTCAGAGAAATCCAATTCTCTTTATTCTTTCCTTGTCTTTATTATTATTATTTTATTGTGCGTTGGGTACAAATTTACGGAGCAAAATTTGTTTTACATTCAATAAATAGTTCCTGTACATTTGATTTCATGCCCTGATTACCATCCCTGACCATAACAACTCTCCTCCCCTCCTGTCCCTGTCACTATACCTTGCCTTTGCCCTTCTTAACTGCACACTCCGGTCTGTCTAGCTTTCCCTCTATGTGAATGGTATCCCTCTGGTGCCCCATGGCTGATTGCCCTACGGGGTGTATCTCCCTACAATAGGTGGGTGCATCACCTTGGGATAGGTATTCTGCATGTAGATCTATCTGCTGTTGGGCTGAGAGCCAATCCATGGGAATAAGTCCAATTCTAGGCCCAAAGGGTAACCCAGGGCCATAATCTTGGGCGTTCCAGCAGACTCCATCCAACTAGTAATTCTTGTCATTTTTGTGCTTTCGGGTTTTATTCCACATTTTTCCTCCCACTCTATCCAGGATCTCCAGGT
>NW_006921669.1:1449792-1455960 GCF_000298275.1 Orycteropus afer afer
CATTAGCCATTAGAGAGATGCAAATCTAAACCACAATGAGATACCAGATCACCCCTTCCTTGTCTCTTACTCTGTCATTCTTTAGAATCATAATGATTTCCTGGGTTCTTAATTTCAAGGCTGTAAGCTGATAATTTATTTCCAGTGGTTTGACAAGACAGACATAGGGACAGCTTTTATTTTGTCCTTGCTATGGAGCTGTGGTAAGCTCATGAACCTGACCTTGCCAGTGCTGTATTCAGGTAGGGAACTAGACAACAAATACTGCTTTTCTGGGGACCTCAGAGCTCCATTAGTTAACAGGAGGGTAGCATTTGGCCTTCCATAGTAAACCACACCAACAGTATATTTCCTTCCCCCCATTTCTTTCTTTTAAAATAGGCCCTAACTACCAAATAAGCTAAGATACAGAAAACCTGCAAGTGACTCCACAAATTTTCATGGACCCAGAACCCAAAACCTCCTCAGAGCTTGAAACATTTGTTTGGAGAGGGAAAAAGTGCCATGCATTCTAAACGCAGAATTCACTCTAAATAGAAGACTCTCTCTCCCACTTTTTTTTTTTTTCTTTCCCCAGGAAGCACTAACTAGAGATAAAGTAGGACTGTGCATTCTCTCTCCTGCTGCTTAAGGGGATTATAGGACAAGTGGCATTTCTATTACAGATAAAAATATATATTTTAAGCATACTCTGGAGAAATTTGCCAGCTGGCCTATTATGGCAAGAAGGGAACTGGCATGAGAAATGAAATCCTACTAATGTTATTTGAATATCTGCATGTTTTGCAAGGAAAAAGTAGGCATAATTATGGAGAGGATTCTGGGCTAAACTGGTGGGAGCAAGTATAAAAGTAGATGTGTTTGGATATAATATTTTTCTTTCTTTATAGATATGACAGCATCTGAAGGAGAGAGAAATCCTCTCTTCAGATATAGTTATATTCCATCAATCTCAGGTGAGAATAGCTTTCCTCCATGGCATTTTGAATAAGTCCCTGGGTGGCTCAAATAGTTAAGTACTTGATTACTAGCCAAAAGGTTGACAGTTTGAACACACCTGGAGGCACCTTAGAAGACAGGCCTGATAATCTGCTTTCAAGGTCACAGCCTTGCAAACCCTACTCTGTATACATGGCATCAGCATGAGTCCAAATTGACTCAAAGGCAACTAACCACCACAGCAATGCATTTCACCAGTCGACAAACATTATTACCAACAACAAAACCCTCTTACTGAGTAACAACTATGTGTGGAAACACAGGATCAACCAAACACTGAAGAATATAAAGTAGTCGTTAAAAATGTATCCTCTGAAGTCAGACTACCTGAAATCAAAGCTCAATTCCACCATCTTGCCAGATGTACACATTTGAAAAACTGTCATATATTGTTATTTATTGAATTATTGCAACATCAGATAATCGCTGCAAAAAAACACAGAACAGTGCTTGTCAAATAATGAAAGCCCAGTCAATGGCATTATTAAGTATAAAACCAAAAGAGCAAACCCATTGCCATTGAGCCAATTTCGACTCATAGCAACCCTGTAACCCTGTAAGGACAGAGTAGAACTTCCCCATGAGACAATCACATGAGATAAGAGACATTATTCTCCTTTCTAATTAAAATGCATTTTTAAAAAATATTTACTGAATTCTTAATATGAACTAGGCACCAGTGTAGACAATGTAGATGACAAAAATTAAAATTACTCTTCCTTCCCTCAAGGAGCAGGCAGCATGGATAGGATGGTGAGGCATGAATACATGTTAATAATGCTACAAGACACTAAGTTTATGATCAATTGCAAAACAAACTGCATAAACAAGACACACTTGAAATTCAAAGGTGAGAAAGATTCGTGTGAGCTCTTGGTTGGAGGCTGTTGTTGTTGTTATGTGCTGTCAAGTCGGACCCAACTCATAGCGACCCCTCCTTGGGTTTCCGAGGCAGTGTCACTACGGAAGTAGATTGCCCCATCTTCCTTCCGAGGAGTGGCTGGTGGGTTTGAACCGCCAGCCTTCTGGTTAGCAGTCAAGTATCTTAGCCACTATGCTACCAGAGCTCCCAAAGAGACGGCCCAGTCTACCTGGCGGGGAGGGTCAGTGGATTTGAACTGCCAGCCTTGGGTGTGGCAGCTGACTGCCCGAGGCCCTGAGGCCATCCCCGGGGGCCTGGTTGGAGGCAGGGAGTCGTTTATAGGGCAACACTTCAGTTTGACCTTACAGATGAGTACATTTGGCCTGGATAAGAGGAATGGAAAAGACATTCCAAACCCAAATAATGAGCAAAGGTATGACATTTGGAAAGGGCAGGCTCATCTAAGTGGGTAGAGTGAGTAGATTCTCTTGGCCACAGCAGATTCCTATCGTTTACATCAATATAGAAGAGAAGGCCAGCAGTATGGGTGAACGGTTGAATTTGGGGCTGAAGCCAGGATTGAACAGTTGACAAAGAATTTTTCAGCAAAGGGAAAGGTATAAGATTTCAGGGTGATCCCCAAAGCCAAACTCAGCACAGGGAATTGCTGACTAGGGTGGAAGATTAAGTGGATGACTTCTGACATTTTTCTCAAGCTTGGATTCTATGGCCTGGCTGTGGAAGTCCTGACAATATGGAGTTAACAGGCTGAAAAGCATGATTTTGGGGCCCTGTCCTACTACCATTTACCAAATACCCATGGGTGTGTGCCCTGTTCTGTATAGCATGGCATACAAGGAGCATACGACATGGGGAGGGGAGTAAGGCCGTTGTGTTCCCTCCCAGCTTCTTTCTCACTTGACTGGCTATGAAGATTCAATGAATCAACTTCTATGAAAGTGCAAGGTAAACTAGTACTGGCTGTGTCACTGTAAGATTAAGAAAAGTGGACAAAATCTGGTATCTTCAACTCACAATCAGCTTTGAGAACAGTGCAGTAGACAAAGCTAGACCTCAAACTCCCCTACAGTTTCTTTTATAACAGCCTACACACCCATCACCACATGCATTTCTATGTACCAAAAAAACCCAAAACTCACTGCTATTGAGTTGGTCCCAACTCATAGTGACCCCTCCTTGGGTTTAAGAGGCAATATCACTACGGAAGTAGATTGCCCAACTTTCCTTCCGAGAAGTGGATTTGTATGTACATAAGCCCCCAATTCATCTCCTTTTCCTTAGTAGCAGATGGTGGTTGACGTGTCTGACATGCATCTAGTTCCCTCTGCTCAACATCTCCATGAAATAGGCATTATTGTTTCCCCATTTCTCAATGAAGAGAATGATACTGAGATAAGGCAGATACAAAGTAAATACACTTTTAATGGGCAGAGCCAGAATTCAAACCTATTCTACCTCTGCCAGATGCCAAAGGCAAGCATTTAACCATCTTTCTGTAGGGCTTCAATGAGTATACCACAGAGGCCTTGCAGTCAGAGGCCTGCCCCTCACACACTTCCCCTGGAGACCTGATCTTGAGGATGCCCAATGATGCCCACTACTGTCATCTTCCCCTGGCTTACCCCATATCTCCTAAGCACCCTCTCCCTTCTCTTCTCAATCAGCCAGATGTTCCTTTGAAAAGTTACAAAAGCATGTCTTATTGCCATTGCCAGAAAAGAAGCACTCACAAAAGAGAACTTTCTGGAATGAATGGCTGCATCACAATGCACTGGAAAGAGCAATGACAGAACTTTCCCTAGAACAGGTTCCAGCTCCGACTCAGATAGGAAATACGTGGACAGAAAAGAGGAAATGAGAGTGATAGCTCCACATTTTTAATTGGAAAGAGACAAGCAAAATACCAAATGTTTCCTTAGTTGTAGCATTAACTGATAAGTCCTATCTCTTTCCCTAACCCTAACTTCTTTCATTGGCTCTGGGGAAATACTTCTTTATATATGTACTAACAATATATTAAATTTAACATACTCATGGAGCTATTCAGAATATTATCTTTCCTTAAAAACTGGATACTGTCTATAGTTCCTACCTTGACAATGGTCATCCCTTTCTGTTCAGAGAGACTGTTTGTCATGGCCCTGAATGCTCCTGTACATTCTTGCAGGGCATACCACACACCTCAAGGCCCAACTTTCCTCTGGCTCTGTGCCTTTTAACAAAAGACATGTTGGCAATTAAGTAGGTCAAGATAACTACAGCATGACTACAAT
Source organism: Orycteropus afer afer (assembly GCF_000298275.1). NCBI lineage: Eukaryota > Metazoa > Chordata > Mammalia > Tubulidentata > Orycteropodidae > Orycteropus > Orycteropus afer. The sequence goes on from NW_006921669.1 coordinate 1,453,948, forward strand.
ATGATGACTCAATCTAGAAGGACTGGGGACTAGCATGCTTGCTCTAAAAGGTACTGAGCCCTTGATCCTGGGTTCTTCAGCCACAGCACAACCCACTGAATAAGTGCATATGGACTGATCTCATCAGCCATTGGGCAATGAAAATAGGGGAATTAGTGCTACCATGCTTATATGCCTACTGATTGCTGTGAAGTAATTAGTGTCTGGTCTTGTTCCCATCTATTGAGTCTCACTGTCTATTTTTTGTACATATGGATTTGTTATAGGCTAACCAGCTTGCTGGCTTAGTCATCTCCTTAGAATTTTGTTATTCCTTGCTCTATGAGGTTGAGGGTATTCTCTGACACCATACACCCAACATTCTAAACCTTAAAAACATTCCAAAACCAAACCATTATTTTCTCTCCCTGGGTTTGCAACTACTTCCTCATAGGATGAGAAAATAAAAATCCTGCCACTCTTGAGATACATCTAAATCTTCCTGTCTGTATATTTCCTAACATTATTCCTTTTAGCTGAGACCTTATTTATTTCATGGAGGTCTTATTGTGGTTCCATGTACAGGTCAAGGAAAAAGGCCTGGATTTGAATCCCAGAAACACTAGTTGCTATTTCTATGACCTTGAATAGTTTCATACTATCTTAGTGCCTTCTTTCCATCTATGTAAAATGGGGTTACTAATGTTGTTATGTGCCGTCGAGTCAAACCCAACTCATAGCGACCCCTCCTTGGGTTTCCGAGGCAGTATCACTACGGAAGTAGGATTGCCCAACTTTCCTTCCGAGGAGTGGCTGGTGGGTTTGAACCGCCAGCCATCTGGTTAGCAGGCAAGTGTCTTAGCCACTATGCTACCAGAGCTCCCGGGGTTACTAATAGTAACTAATTTATGGAATTGTGTGATGATTATGTGAGTTTAAACAAATATTGTACCTATAATAGCATTCAGCTAATAAGTAGAACAGACCATCAACTGCTTATTTGCAAGTTCAAGTTGAAGTTGAAGACAATTAAAACAAGTCCACAAGATCCAAAATATGACATTGATTATATCCCTCCTAAATTTAGAGATCATTTAGAGAATCGATTTGATGCATTGAACACCAGTTACAAAAACCAGAGGAACTGTGGGATGACATCAAGAACATCATCCATGAAGAAAGCAAAAGATCATTAAAAAGATAAGAAAGGAAGAAAAGACCAAAATGAATGTCAGAAGAGACTCTGAAATCTGCTTTTGAATTCAGAGTAGCTAAAGCAAATGGAAGAAATGACAAGATAAAAGAGCTTATTTCAAAGAGCAGCTCAAGAAGACAAAGTCAGTTATTATAAAGAAATGTGCAAAGACATGGAGTTGGAAAGCCAAAAGGGAAGAACACACTCAGCATTTCTCAAGCTGAAAGAACTGATGAGAAAATTTAAGCCTCAAGTTGTAATATTGAAAGATTCTATGGCAATGTAGTGACTGATGCAGGAAACATCAAAAGAAGATGGAAGGAATACACAGAGTCATTGTACCAAAAAGACCCAGTTGATCTTCATCCACTTCAGGAGGAGGCATATGATCAAGAATCAATGGTACTGAAGAAAGAAGTTGAAGTTGCAGTGAGGGAAGTGGTGAAAAACAAGGCTCCAGGAATTGACGGATACCCATTGAGATGTTTCAACAAATGAATGCCACACTAGAAGTACTCACTCGGTTATGCCATGACATCTGGAAGACAAATACCTGGCCAACTGACTGGAAAAATCCATATTTGTACCCATTTCAAAGAAAGGTGACCCCACAGAATGTGGAAATTATCGAACAATATCATTAATATTGCACACAAGTAAAATCTTACTGAAGATAATTCAAAAAATGGTTGCAACAGTACACTGACAGAGAACTTCCAGAAATACAAGCTGGATTTAGAAGAGGACATGGAACAAGGGATATCATTGCTGATGTCAGATGGATCTTGGCTCAAAGCATAGAATACCAGAAAGATGTTTACTTGTGTTTTATTGACTAT
>NW_006921669.1:1457152-1475805 GCF_000298275.1 Orycteropus afer afer
TCACATACCTGCAATCTTCCTGACTGACTTCCACTTGACTACAGATACAAAGGCAGCATCCCAGATCTTTTGCATTTCAAGATCTAAACTCAACCTATTTCTGTTCTCTAAATACTCCCTCACCTTCACTCACCATTTGAGTCACAATGCATATGTCCTCTTCTTCAAATATGTTACATTCTATAAACCCCCATTCATTGAAATCTTTCCTCATTGTGTTTTTTAATCCTCTTCCCTCCAGTATTCTGACTTTCTCTCTTATTACCCACATGTCTATGATTAATCTGTGTCTCAGCATATTAAATGTTCAAAAAACATGTCCTTAATGGATAAATAAAGAACACATTAGATCTGCCAGTTTTAAGAATTTGTGCATTAAGTCATACATACACATATTATTTTTTTCCTAGAAGATCACCATTGCCTGTGGTCCTCACGAAGGGACAAAGTTTTGTGTATATTCACAAAGGATTTTTCATGTCAAGAGGAAAAAAATCAGCAGATAATGTTTATTTTTATTATATTTTACATGCTAGTATTTCCTTGTATTGTTCTTGGAATTGGCTATCCTTTCTATGACTTAAATAAATTTATATATAAGTTTATCAAAAATCCTTAGTTATACATATTAAAAATATATATCCAGCCTTGCTCAGGAAAGTCCGTTTGTGCCTGTTATTCTGGCTTAATTATTAATAACTCCCTGTTTCACTCTCAGAAGCATATCAGTTGGGATGATAAATCATATTGTCATCCTAGTTGTAAGGAAGTTTTATGTTAAGATTGTGTAAGAAATGAAAGAATCACAATATAATATTATTTACATGGTTTGATGGTTAATGTTATGTGTCCTCTTAGCTAGGCCATGGTTCTCAGTGGTTTGCAAGATATTACGTAATCAACCTCCATTTTGTGATTTGATGTGTACAGAAAATCAGTGAGAAGGGGAGTTTCTCTGGGGGTACGGCCTGCGTCCAATTTATATGGATGATCTGGCAAAGCTCTCTTTCTCCCTTTTGCTCTGTGCTGCTTTTTTCTAATCATCCTCTGATCTCCTGTTCTCGGGATGCAAGTAGCCTTTAACTTGCTGCCTGACCTGCTGATTTCGGGTTCATCAACCCCTAAAACCATATGAATGAGGAGAAGCCTCCAGACTGCTTCCTGACCCTTGATTTGGGACTTGCCAGACTCTATTTAAAGAGCCATTTCATTTAAATTAGATCTCCCTCTATATATTTTGCTCCTCTAGAGAACCCAGCCTAAGACACATGGCACAGAATACGTAGCTGATTGATCTAAAACATTTATTGTGTGTCATCTATTAGGCTCAGAATATAAAGTCCTTCAGCATAACAACCTGATTATCTCCTTGCCCCATGAACATTCTCTTCCCACTTATCTTTCATCTGGGGCTACTTTATCCAATTTGTAGATACAGGGTTATAGAAGCTCAGGTTAAAGAGTTCAAAACAATTATTTTTGCCCTAACTCTCAGAATTTCAAATTGGATTTTTGTTAAGGTGAAGTGAGATCACTGTCTACACAAATCAAAACTTCAAAGCTACCTCAATTCAGGAAGCATTCAATAAATGGCACCAGGAAGCTATTTATACCTTTCAGTTGGCTTCATTTTCAAGAGGTCTTCCCCTAATGGGAGACCCCAGAAACTCTTATCTGACATTTTTGGATGTACAAGTCCATTACAAAGAGGAGCTTCTTTTTGTTGACTTCAGTCTCAAGATTCATTTGGATTAGACCATTTTGTGTTATGAATCCAGTTATAACTGTGATGCTAGGAGACTGAATATGCTCATTATCTAGGCTTGAATTACATGGCAGCTATGAATTTAGAGGAAGGATTGGCCACCTAACTCAAACTTGGGAGACTGGATTTGTTTTCTAGAAACACTTAAGGGCTTCTATCAGAAAATTGGGTAATGGTAATGTAAACCCAAAACCAAACCAATCTCACTGCCGTGGAGTTGGATCCAACTCATAGCGACCCCTCCTTGGGTTTCCAAGGCAGTATCACTATGGAAGTAGATTGCCCAATCTTTCCTCCAAGGAGCGGCTGGTGGGTTTGAACTGCCAGCCTTCTGGTTAGCAGTCAAAAATCAACTCATGACCATCCTGGCCAACTTTTCTGCCAAATTCTCCAGGATCTTTTATTTGTCATGGTATATGAATTGCTGTAACAAGCAATCCATTGTTTAGTGTATTCATAAAATGTGTGTTTATTTCTTAATCTTCAGCCTAACAGGTTTTCTTGGTGCTTGTGATTGAGTTTGTGGGTGTGCATGTGATTGTTAGTTTTTGTTGTTTTTTTCCTCTGAATGACTTTCCTTCAAGGTTTCATCCTTCTTCTATTTTGAGAGTCACCATCTCAAAGTTTTCTACAAATAGCCACAGAAAGGAGTGAGGATAATGGGACATGAATAGGTGAGTTTTGTGGGACTGGCCTGGATGTGCATATATGACTTATACCTACATTTTACTGATCAGAACATAGGAGCATGGCTGACCCTAATTTCTAGGGATACTGGAAAATGTAGTTCATCTCTGAAATTAGGAGGAACTTGGACATCATTCATTGAGTCTAGTAACTGGCTTCTTCTTGGTTCATAGGGGCAAAAAAAAAAAAAAAAAACAACTATGTTCCAATCCAAGAAATGAGCTTCTTTCCTTGTTCTTCATGTCTGAGTCTAATCCTTTATTATGATTCCAGTACCTCAAAACAAGAAACTCTGATAGCTTTAGAAAACCCCTTAGCTGCTACCTGGCTAGGTCCAGCTCCCAGTCCTCCATGCCACTGTCAGCCTGGTCTCTTTACCAAGTTGTAGTCCATCCTGGTGGTCATGTCTTCAGGCCAGGTGAGAGTCTATCTAACAGACTCCATCACCAAACTGACCAGAATAACTCTTATTGTGTTGGTGGCTGTTTACCAACTTATTTTTACTGCAGGAGCCATTAAGCATTTATTCTCCCCTGTTCAGCAATTCGTATGACAATATTTCCAGCCCTGCTTTAGTTAACAGCCTGTCAACCCCTTGATAACAATCCCAATTTATCACTCAGCTGTAAATATTGTCTCCAGGCAAAGCTTGGCCTACATGGTCTGAGCCCTGAAGCAATTTCATTTTCACTCATGCTAAATAAAACTTTAGTTACTTAGAGGGTGGGTGAGCAAGAAAAGAAGAGTAGAGACAGAGGCAGAGCGAGAAAGAAAAGAAAATGAAAGGCAGAAGAAGAGAGGGCAAGCTATCTGCAAAGCATTAGAGAAGGACTTAGGAGAAAAAAAAGTGTGACCGCCTATCAGTCAATGATTACCATAATAACTATCTTATTTATTGATTTGTTTCAGTTAGAGTCTTCGTGTTATATTTTATGTTCATTTTGCTTTTGTGCCACTCACAAAAGTTTCTTGACTAAAACTAAGATGAATAAGATAGAGTGCTAACATCCTGCTTCATCTTCACAACAGCATTTAAAGCCAAAGTAGACAATAGTCATTCCTCTTCTTACTATACAGATTGAGCACTAAGGAACTAAGTGGCTTGGCAAAGTCAGAGAACACTCTCCCCATGGACCAGAGCTTGTGGCCCATAGTTTTGAGTGCTCTTCTGGGGCAGCAGCCTCTAGGCTGCTGGAAGCAAAGCTGCACATGTAGCGATGTCTTAATTCTCCAGTGTTGCTGTAACAGAAATACCACAAGTGGATGGCTTTAACACACACAGTTATTTTCTTACAGGTTAGGAGGTTAGAAATCCAAGTTCAGGATACCTAGGGAAGACTGATATTCTGTGCCTCCGGTTCCTAGGAGGATCCCAGCACAGGTACCCTGGGTCCAAAGGATATGCTGCACTTCTGGCTCCTCTTTCCTGGTGGTAGTAGGTCTCCCTTCTCTGTTCCCTTCTCTTTCCTTTTATCTCTTGTAAAATAAAATGGGTGTGGGCCACACCCCAGGGAAGATCCCTGTACATCTTATCACAGCTATGATGGGACTAAGGATGTTGCAACCATCCTCGATCTTAATCCTTTTACACCTGATAGGGTTATCATGTCAGCTCACATCGCATTACATCATTACAAACTTCTAAACCACTGAGAATCATGGCCCAACCAAGCTGACACAAATTTTAGAGGGTAAAATTTGATCCATGACAAGATATTTTCCCAAAATGATGAAATTTATAACTAGCCCAAGTCTACTGCTCTCCAGAGCCACCCTGCTCTATCTCATCATCGTACTGAATTCTTTCCAGTTACTTTGAGTTCTATAATCTGAGTTTCACTGTCACGTGGTAGGAACTTCAAGAATTTTGTAAATTAAGACAAAGAACTGGATTTTTATCACACATTAATCTAATAACCACTGGTAAGGTACACTGAGCATTAAAGCAAGCTAGAAACTTTACATACATGATTTCACCCTTTCACGTATGACCACATTGAGGCACCAATATATATTTGGTTATTGTGCCTTTGTACAGGCTCCTGGGCCTTAATAACATAGGGTTCCACCATGAATCCAAGGTAGATATGCATCAATTAGTATCATCTTTATACGGGAAAAGAGCTCTGGTGGTGCAGTGCCTAAGGCATTTGACTGCTAACAAGAAGGCTGGCAGTTCAAACCCAGCAACTGCTCAGTAGAAGGAAGATGGGACACTCTACTTCCACAAAGATTTACTATCTAGGCAACTCAATGGAGACACTATGAGTCAGAATCAACTCAGTGGCAGTGAGTTTGATTTTTGGTTATAGGAAAATAAAACTATACTGAAGAATTAACCTTTATCCTTCCATTGTCTCCTTATAAAATGAATGAGCATTCTCAACTCAGTGACATTTAGGTCATGAAAAGACTAAGGCAATCACAATACATTCATGTATATGCATTAAAAAGGGTTGCCTTCCTTGGAAAATTGTTAAATTAATCTTGCAAAGGATGTAGAAAAGGGACTGGAAGATTTTTCCTCATACTGAGGGGGCTAAAACACGATTACTGTATCTGCACATTTTAGTTCTTTTTCTGGCAACAACTGTTCAAAGTCACTTCCTTCTACTGTCCTCACTTAACAGCCTCTGGAAAATTCATCTCTAGGAAATCTGTGTCCCAAAATATTTCCCAGACTTATTGACTCATCAAACCTTGTAAATAGCTGTCTTAGTGTAAAACCAGTCCCTGTTCGAACATTTTAGCAGTGGTGTTTTACACACACACACTCAACCAACACTTCAATTTGAGGACATACTTCTTCTTTTGCAAGAAAACAGAATTACTGGAATGCAAATTTTCCCAGGGCTTTGTTACAAAAGAGATATATGTACACATTGCAGAAAACTTTATTTTTAACTTTTATTGTGATTTGGGTGAAAGTGAAAGTTTACAAAGCAAATTTGTTTTCCACACAGCAGTTCATACACATTTAGTTTATGACATTGACTACAATTCCACACAATGTAGCACCTCTCTTCCCACTTCCTCCCTGTAGTTACCTTTTCCCTGTATCATTCCCTCCCAGGCACTCCTGTCTCCTAAGCTGTCTCCATGTGCAAACACTGCCCTTTGGTTCTCCCATGATTGATTGCTCCAAGGAGTGTATCTACCTGATATAAATGTTCACCCCATATGCCTGTCTATTGTTTGACTGGAAGCCACAGGAGTGAGCTCAATTCCAATCTTAAAGGGCAACTAGGGGCTATAGTCTCAGGGGTCTCACCAGGCTCTATCAGACCAGCAAAACTTTTTTTTTTTTAATGATTTTGAGCTTTGTTCCACATTGTTCACCCACTCTATCCAGTATCTCCTGCATTGATCCCCCTCTGAGCAGTTGATAGTAGTAGCCGGTACCATCTATTTCTTTTGGTCTCGTGGTCATACAGGCCAAGGATCATATCCTCCACTAGTCCTTTGACTAACTGTTTCCATGTGTCTTTGGTTTTCTTCATTTGTCTCTGCTGTGGATGAGGAGAGACCCACTGTTGCATCTAGATGGCCACTTGCAAACTTTTAAGACCCTAGTTGCTACTCAAAGGAGGATGTAGAACAATGTTTTTGTGTTGTATGTTATGCCAATTGAGCCTGATGACCCCTATGACCATGGTCCTGAGCCCACAGGTCCAACTACTTGTTCCCTCAGGAGCTGTGGCCAAGAAGCCATAACAACCTTGTCCCCTGTCAGTTCTACTATATACCCAGATATTCTAACAGCACATACAAATACACTTGTAGAAACATTGTCTGCCAATGCTACACATGGTCAGTGGGCACACTCCTCCCTGCCTAGACATACCTGATCATTCAGCCTGTCCGCACATCTATTATTTTTTTTTTTATTTATTTTTTTAAGAAAACATTTTCAGTTGTTACTGGCTTCATTGTCCTTTATTCTTCTCTGGAAATTGACCCAACACAGATCTCAGGTCATCTCTTTGTTTGTCTCAAACACCATGTCTTCTTCCTATTTTTTATTCGCTTTCCTGTCTTGGTCTCTTCCCTGCTCAGGATTCCCTCATATCACTTCAGGCTGCCAGCATCTACTTTTTAACTTCCCATCACCCCCAGCAGCTAATTCCACTTGAAGTCTGCCAGTCTTTCTAGCCCTGGATAACAATGACAATGTTTGTCACTCCATGTAACTCCAACATCTCTACCAGGACCTATGGCAGACTTTAGGGAAAAACAAGTGAATAAGGCAGACATACTCCTGCTGTCCTCACAGAGATTACATTCTAGTAAAGAAGACAGATGTTAAAAATCTAACTATAGGTATGATGTACATGCCATAGGGAGCATGACTTTATCTCTATAACACATTTAGCTTTACTTATTTATTTTTTTCCCAATTCTGAGGCACAGTAAGTGTTTGAGAGATGCCATCATAGTGACAGTCAAATTAGTGTAAGGCTGGGCAGCTGCTCCCTGTTGACCCAGCCTAGCTGAGAAAGAGTAGCTATTTTTGTGGCACATAGATCCTGCCCACCTTAGTGTCTTAAGAATATCTCAGAAGGGTTGGACCTGCTGGTCTGTATTACTAAGGAAGCTTTTCAGAAGTATTTCATTTCCTCCTTGCTCTGATATCATTTACAAGAGAAAAGAGAATGGAAGGTGAGGCTTGTCTCGTGGGCCTTTTGTAAGATGAAGCTAATTGTTAATGGTACCTGTGTCTGGCAACCTCTGTTTCTCTGTGCCATTTGGCCCCCTCCCGCAACATTATCTTCAGAGTCAGCCTGTCTCAAACCCACTGGAAGGAAGATGGGGCAGTCTACCTCTGTAGTGATACTGCCTTGGAAACCCAAGGAGGGGTCACTATGAGTCAGATCTGACTCAACGGCAGTGACTTTTTCTCTTTTCATGCAGAAAGGATTTCAGCAGCTCTTGCTCACAATCAGGGCCTCAACATATTTGCTCATGAACCAGCTCAAACCTGAGGCCCTGTTCTTTCCCCAGTGCTTGACATCTTTTCTGTTAATTTGCTGACTATTCCATTCACTATAAAATCGAGGACTTGATTTTTGCTTGGTTTCCTCTGGAAGGATCCTTCCCAGGGCCTGGAATCCTAGCTTGAGGTTAACCCAAAGCCATGGCCCAGTACCATATATTTCCATGATGCTAAATGACTGGCTTCACTTATTTAGTAGTATGAGTTCCAGATTTCTCTCTGCTGCCACAATCTCCCAAGTATACTGTTTACCTGGACCACAGCCTTCTACTACGGTAATCCCAAATTCTAACCACCTTCTCTTCACATGTTCAATCATCATCATCATGGCATAAAGGCAGACTGTGAACTGTCTTCTCCCTTAAGTATGAACACAGCACTCATCCTCTCCAAAAAGTGATAATCTCCATGAGTACACACACTGAAACACACTTGACTATGAGCAGTGCTGTGCTGGGTGCTTGGATCACACAGAGAATAAGAGAGTGTCTGGCACAGAGGAGTTGCCTCAAATGAAAGGAATGAAGGAGTGAATAAATGAATGATTGGAAGGATGTGGAAGAGTCTTTTTACGCCAATATTGAATCATTTTTTTCAACAAATCAGTCATGAGTGAATGATGCTACTTCTATGGTTTTAGAAAAAAATTATAAAAGGGTAAAGAATGTATAAATAAATACACAGAAGTTACAATTTCTTTCTTCAACTGATTTACTGTTCAATACAAGGGCAAACACTGACAAATAGTGTATGGAAACGTCAGGATTTGCCAGGAGTGGTGTAAAACGTGCATCCCAGCAATAGGTGTACTCATTAATTCATTAAAAGTCTTACAATTAATCAATTTGCATTTCATTCCTAATCTATCTAAATAACTTGCCAGTCACTGTTGGAGAAAGAGGTAAAGTACAGAGAAGTCAAGGACAAAGTCCCTGGCCTCAAAAGAATTAGCATCAAATAAGAAAGAAAATGTGTATGCTAAAATAAATAAATAAAAATGAGATACGGAAATTACATGACTGACATGCTAGATTTTAATCATTGTTCCATTGATCCAACAAGTATCACTTAGGCGCCACCTGACATTGGACATGCAGGATGGGCACTGAGACATGCTCATGTGAAGAGAAACAATTCCTGCTTGCATGTTGGAAGCAAGGTCATCAAACAATGTCTTTAGGAGGCAACATCTGAACTGGAATATAGTATAAATAATCCGTATGGAAAGGGAAGACCATCCAAGTAGAATAAATGGCATAAATAAAGGTGCAAGGACGGAAGGGATGAAGCCCTGAGACACGTATTATCTAATTGAAATGAGGGGAGAATTATGTGATAAAAGGGAGAGTGGGGTGAGGAATAACAGTCCCTAAGGTCCCAGCCTTCTGACCATAATTGAATGATTCATTTTAAGTTAATCAATCAGCTTATTCATGGCATTTAATATACCATAGTGGCACAGTGGTTAAAGCATTCAATTGCTAACCAAAAGGTTGGTGGTTCAAACCCACCAGCCACTCCATGGGAGAAAGATGAGGCAGTCTGCTTCCATAAATATTTACAGCTTTGAAAACCCTATGGGGGCAGTTCTACTGTCATCTAGGGTTGCTCTGAGTCAGAATCAACCTGAAGGCAGTAGGTTTATTTTCAGTTCACTGTTAGCAAGGTTATGGCTCTTTGTCAAGTCTCTACTCACAATGATGCTAAGTAAGAATAAAACAGAGTTATTTACAAAACTCTGAGGCCACACAGTCTCCACCTTGGCAAGATTTTTCCCTGGGATATAAGTCAATTAGAGGGCCATATTTGCTTCTCCATGTAACCAGGTCATATTTATGGAGGAACAGACTTGAAGGAGAATATCTTTTTTTTTTTTTTTGCAATCAGAACCTCACAGCAGAAACCATTTAATGCTGGCTTTGCAGCTGGATAGCGACTTCAGTGGGTGCAGAATGTCTCATGGCAAGAATAAGATGACAATCCTGCCCCTATCCAAGAGAACACACTGTCTACTTTCTCTCAATGGGCGGGTACATGACCCCAGCAGGGAAGCACAAAAAAAATGATTTATGAATATTCAGATGATCACATCTTCACTCTGAAAGCTGGATATCAGCTCGACTAATTGGCTCAGTTGGAAAAAGGGATCATAAAATCCTAAGTTTTATATTCTATTAGACAATTATAACCAATAATCTCAGCAAAACCTAAGAATAATACTTTAAATGTTCAACATCATTATTAACGTAACATAAAACATAACTTACATTCTTCTTTACCAATTATTTTATCACATAAAAGTTATATATTCATTAGGGGAAAATCAAATATTCAAGGTAAGCATGAAGAAGAAAATAAAAATTATTCATAAGCCTACTACCTAAAAACTAAACTTTGGAAATCTGATACATAACCCCCTACATATACGTTCTATCTCTAATTTTTTTTTTTCTTTCAAAAATGAACCTATACAATATTTTGTAACTTTTTGCAGAAATTTATTATACACATATCTGTCCATGTAAAATGAGCATCATTTTAGTAACTGTATTATATTAAATTGTATAGATACATCAAAATTTATTTAAACAATTGTTTGTTTCTGGACAGTGATATTGTTGCAAGTTTTTCATATTATAAACAATGATGTGATGATGAACATTCTTATCTTTGTATCTTTGCATGCCTCTCTAATTATATCCTTAGAATAAATTACTAGGGTAGAATTATTGGGTGAAAAGGTACAAAACATATATTCAAATTAAAATTTCTGTTTGGTAAGTAAAGAGTGAACAGAGATAATTATTTTTACTTTCATCATTTATCAAATGTAAGTCTATAGCTACTAATGATGCCATGAGTTCCATAATACAGACATGTAAAAACATAAAACAACTAAAGCCAGCATACACAACGTTAAACTCTTATTTAAATTCTCTTATCAAATTAGGAATAGCCTTGGTTAATTTACTGATTTCTGACATTTGTCATCTCTCTTTGGCAAAGTGATGAAATAATACCTATTACAATAGCTACTGAAATAACCAGAATGTTGATAGGATTTGGATATAAAGAGCTTTTGAAAAAAAAAAAATATATTTTTTTAAGAAATCCATTCCTATGTCTGGAATACATATTAATTATGATTCAAATTTTCAAGAAACTGTATCAAATACAAATGAAGAAATAGTTTTTCATTTGTTTTAATTAGTGATTGATAGCTTATTTATATTTTTGTATTTGAGATTTTAACACAAAACTCTCCCAAGATTCCTGTGTTCTTAGTAGAAGAAATTGTAAAATTTCTCAGCAGAACCACATGGACACATGGACCAACCATGGGGCAGGGGAGGGGGACTTATGGAGGACAAGTTTAAAAAATATGTGTGTGTGTATGTGTGTGTGTGTACTAAACATTATAAGATATAACCAACCACTTATCTTGTTTTTGTTGTTGTTGTTAGATGATATCGAGTTGTGTCCAACTCATAGTGACCCTATGTACAACAGAACAAAACACTGCCCACCCCGTCCTGAGTCATTCTCAAAATTGTTGTTATGATTGAATCAACTGTTGCAGCCACTGTGTCAATCCATCTCATTGGGCATCTTTCCCTTTTTCACTGACCCTCTACTAAGCATGATATTCTCCTGACAACATGTCCAAAGTATGAGAGATGAAGGCTGGCCATTCCTACTTCTAAGGAGAATTCCAGCTGTCTTCTTCTGAGACAGATTTGTTCATTCTTCTTGCAGTCCATGGTATATTCAATATTCTTCACCAACACCACAAGTTAAATGCAGCAATTCTTTTTGGGTCCTCCTTATTCACTGTCCAGCTCTCACGTGCATAATGAGGCTATTGAAAAGACAACAGGTTGGCAGGCACACTTTAGTCTTCAAAGTGACATCTTAACACTTTAAAGACATTTACCCAATGCAATAGGCATTGACCATGATTCTTGACTCTTGCTTCCATGGGTGTTTACTGTCAATCCAAGTAAAATGAAATTCTTGACAACATCAATCTTTTCTCCATTTATCATCATTTTATTTATTGGTCCATTTGTGAGGATTTTTGTATTTTTTAAGTTGAGGTGTAATCCATATTGGATGCTGTTGTCTTTGGTGCTTCAAGTCTTTGTACTTTCAGCAAGCAAGCAACGTTCTGTTATCTGTGTATCTCAGGTTGTTAATAAGTCTTCCACCAATCTTGATGCCATGTTCCTCTTCATGTACTCCAGCTTGTGGATTATCTGCTCAGTATACAAATTGAGTAAGTATAGTGGAAGGGCATAGCCCTGATGCACACCTTTCCTGATTTTACACCATGCACCATCTCCTTGTTCTACTTAAACAACTGCTTCTTGGTCTATGTACAGGTTTTTCATGAACATGATTAAGAGTTCTAGAATTCCTGTTCTTTGCAATGTTATCCCTAATTTGTTATGATTCATACAGTTAATGCCTTTGCATAGTCAGTAAAACACAGGTAAACATCTTTCTGATATTCTTTCCTTTTAGCTAAGATCCATGTCACATCAGCAATGATGTCCCCCATTCCACATCTTCTTCTGAATCCAGCTTGAATCTCTGGAAGTTCCCTACTGACATATCGTTGCAACAGTATCAGCTATTTGGGGTAAATTAATTCTAGATATAGAGACATTTAGGCTAGAAAACATCAACATTTACTAAATGAGATTTCTATGAATTTAGCCAATAGAAAAAAAGAATGTCAATATTCAAATAGATAAAAGACAAATTTTGTTCAGTCAAAGAAAACCATGTGTCTTCAGTGAGACATATAATACTAATTCAGAGAATAAAAAAAAATTCACCTGAAGATATCTTTATGAAAATATAGATTATTAAAGAAAAAATTTAAAAACTAATATTAAAATGCAATAAAAAAGACAAATAAGTTAAATGATAACTAGACTAATGCAAAATCTTTAATGAGTAACAGTCAACTATCAGTTTCTTAAAAGTGAGGAATGAAAGTAAATTTTTAAAATAATTTACCGAAATAAGCTATCAATCACTAGTTAAAACAAATGAAAGACTATTTCTTCAGACAGACTTTTTTATTCCGTGAAACCCATCAAAAAATCTAATGAAGGATATACTTCAACAAAAATCTGCACCCAGAAGGGAAGATAAGAGTTGAAAAGTAATGACAAACAAATATGTATAACTTGTTGTTGTTGTTGTTATGTGCCATTGAGTCGGACCTGACTCATAGCGACCCCTCCTTGGGTTTCCGAGGCAGTATCACTACGGAAGTAGATTGCCCCATCTTCCTTCCAAGGAGTGGCTGGTGGGTTTGAACCGCCAGCCTTCTGGTTAGCAGTCAAGTGCCTTAGGCACTATGCTACCAGAGCTCCTATGTATAATTTAGTTAAATATAAATAAACAGTGACAAAAGACTTATTTAAGGAGCATTACAAACAAAAGAAGACAAAAATAATGGGCAGCAATAACGGAAGAAATTACGTAGGAATGATTAGATTTACACATTTTAAGTTCTTTGATCATTATTTTTAGCCATGTGTGGAAGTATCCTTATTGCTAGATCAGTGATGGATAGCTATACTGTCCATTTAATTTGTTGTCAATAAACTATGTAAAAATTAAGGATAATTACTAATGAGAAGAAACATGTTTCTAGAAAAAAACTGCAGAAAAAGCATTTTAACAGCAGAATACAGAACTAAGGGAAAATCAAACCCATTGCCATCGAGTTGATCCTGACTCACAGCGACCCTATAGGACAGCAAGTATTAATTACTGCCTCCTAGGGTTTCCAAAGCTGTCAGTCTTTACAGAAGTAGATTCCCTGATCTTTCTCTCATGGAGACCGGTGAGTTTGAACCACCAATCTTTCAGTTAGCACTCCAGCACTTAAACACTTGAGCCACTAGACTCCTGAAGTAAGGGAAGCAGAGAAAAAAAGAAAGAATGATAAAGCTAAATAATAAAGTAGAGATATAAATGTAAAAGTAAGTAAATGTAAAATATTAACTTGCATGTTTAAAAAAAAAATGCCTCAGCTTCTTACATAAGCCTTTTACATGGTGATAACAAGAGACATACCTAATAAATATGGGGTGAGGAAAAGTAAACTGAGAAAATATTTGGCAAAAATCTAGTATTCCAACATTAATATCAAGGAAAATAAATTAGATTATTATATTTTCCAGTACAGTATGAAGTTGCCTATTTTCTGCCCAAAAATGCTCTTTAGTCCCAGGGACCCTGATATTAAAATAAATGTAGACCTATGAACATACTTTGTATTTCTGAATGTTCACATAACAGTGACACCCATATTTATTCTCTGAAGTACACTGTGGGCTCTAGGGATATTACATGCTAGAAAATCAAATTGGAAAAGTAAAGAGAAGGTTTTAGTTGCAACAAAAATGTCAGGGACAGATGTTTTAATGACCTCTGAGTATTGTACAAGCCAAAGAGTTCTTACATAAGACAACACCTCAGGCCAGAGACGTCACGCAGAGTTGGTGCTCACTCGGAGGCTCACGGATCACAATATCTGCACCGCACCTACAACAGCGTCATGCACATAGACTCTGGATCATTCATTCACTCCCCTATTTAATACTTCATGTATGTAGCCTTGTCTTCATGTGGGAGGCACTGTTTCAGTTTTGTTTTCTGTAGTGGCAGCAGTAGAAATATGAGAAAAAGCCTCTCTATGGAAGCTTCTAGCAACATGAATTATTAACTCTGGAGTAAGTCAGATAATTTGTATAGTTCAATCTCCCTTATTTTACAAACATTGAAACTCAGAGGACTTTACTTAATCTTTTACTGAATCACATAGTTGATTTCTAGCCATGTCTGGAAGGGTCCTCATTACTAGTTCAATGATGGACATAAGGGCTAAGAGCTTGATCAATGAACCTGAGTTTAAAATTTCTCTCTATGACTTGAAGCTTGCTTTGTGAATTCAGGCTGGATTTTTATTTCAATTTTTCAGATTTATACACAGAAGTTCTGAGAAGTTAAGATTATTTGCACAATTCATAAGGCAAAGATGAAATGAGTTAAGCTTGCAAAGTCCTAAGTGCAGCATACAACACCATAGCTTAAGGGGCTTGATAAATGAGGGCTATTATCAAAACTATAATTATTATTTTACTAACATTACTACCATGGCATCAGGGGCCCCACTTTAGTTTGTTTAACATGTTTAATAATTTGGCTTCAGTGTTTCCTTATTATTCCTTGTCACGTGCGCCCTGGAGAACACTTTCTCATCCTCATTTCCATGTCTGAGTCACATACACTCCCTCTGAAAATCAACCTGGTGTGCAGCCCCAGCACCAACTCCTGAGCTACTGCACTTCTCCAGGGCTATGAGTTTTGCTGGATAGATGCTAAATTACTTCCACCAGCAAGTGACAAGTCCCATTTGTAACCTTTTTACCACCATAAAAGTCACTCGATAAAAACAATAGAAGCTGGAGAGAAGCAGGGATTGGGAGATCATAAAGAGTATATATCGGTTTCAGGCACTTTGTGTTTATCCAAGTGGCAGGATTAAGTGAGTTAATGCTGAGGAAATAGACATCTTCAGTTAATGAGACAGATTATTTAGGAAACAGACCTGTCATGTTGCTTGCCATATAAAGCAGTGGATTTGTTACTTTTGAATGCTGGCTGCATTAGCAGAAACATCATTTATTCATATTGAGATGTTCTCCACAGCTGCACTTTGGTTAATAAAGATAAAACCCTTATGTTAGTTGTCAAAAGTTATCTCTCCACCCTGGGAATCCCTCCAATAACAACCTGAGCATTTATTCCCTGAGATGATTTGCTCAGTATGGAATCTTCTTGTGCATTTCACAACTGGAGGGTTTCTCCTAACTGATCTCTGTGGATACCCTCGTGTCGATATGAGCTCTGCACCTATGTGATTTGCTGAAGAATGCCTCCAAGAGGGAAAAACACAGACTCTCAGACCAGAGCAAAGTTTCATGTTTCTCTTGAAGTATTGTCCATCTTCCAATCTTGCTCTTTCCTCATGGCAGTCAGCCTTCGCTAGTCAGTCTCCTCCACTTCCTCACCTCTCCTTCATTCATCAGCCCTCTCCATTTTAGCTATGGCCTCATCACTCTACCCGAAGAGTTCTCAAGAAAGTCAAGCATAGGCTCCATGTGACTGGCCCAAATGAGTAATTTTAGACCTCTTCCTACTTGACCTATTAGAAGAATTTCATACTAGTGATATATTTCCTGCTTTAAAACTATAGCCAAGTAGTATCTATTCCATATTATCCTAGTTTCCCTTTTACCTCTCTTGCTAAATTCATTCTTCTTGACTTAAAGGCATTAAATGCTCACTACCAGGCTGTGTTCTTTCCTCCTTTTACTGTTATCCCTAAAGGATGTCATTCAAGGTATTCAATTCAACATAATTGAATACCATTTATTTGCAGGTAACTCACAAACAAGCTTGCTTCTCTGATCCAGGCATCTTCTCAGAGATCTGGAGTCACTTTACTAACTGAACTTTTAATGTCTTCCAAGAAAACATCTCAAAGGCTTCACATATCCTCAGTGTCCATTCCAAATGCACAAGTTTCCTGCCTTTAAGCCAGAAATTTGGTGTTTTCCTTAGCATGGCCCCCTTACACTTCATATCCAATCTATCAACCTGTGTTGTCTATTTTGTCTCTTAAATATTGTTCATATCTATCCAACTCTTTCTACTTACAGCATCTAACACAGGGCCTAGCATATAATAGAGAGTCTATAATTAACCAGTGAACTAAAGAATCTCTATGTTCTTCATGTAGTAAAAGCCTCAACTGCTGCAAGAGCTTCTGAACTGCTCCCCTCAGTCCAAATTTACTCCATTATAACAATTTTCCTTGTTATTGCAACTTAGATGTTTTACAAAACCAATATGATGATGTAATGACCCCTTTCCCAGCTTAAATAATTAAAAATTATGACCTGTAAAAACCAATTTGTTTATATTTCCAGAATCATCTCACTCTACACCATGACCATCCTCTCTTTACTACAACTCCATCAACTGCACTTGTCTGCAGTGTGTCCCTTACACTCACAGTACTCCCTTCTGAGACCATGCTTTCTTTCTGATACACTCGTCTCCTCCACCACAATCACGTCTTAATTATCACCCTTCATGTCCCAGCTCATTTCTTATTCCTTAGGAAATATTCTGAATAACCTTCTTGATAAGGTCAATCACTTCTATTATAGGCTCTAACAGTACATATCTTACAGTTATATTTTTTATTCTATTTGATATTTGTAACTTCCTACCCCAATGGCAGTGGGTGAGTGGTTTACCCATATAGAGTACAAGCTCATGACTGCAAGGATAGCTGGTTGTCCTCATCAGTATGTCCCAGAAATAAACATGTATACATACATTTTATAGACACAAATAAATACATATATATGTGCCATATATGCATGAAACGTGTATGTTTGTGTTTGAGTTCCATTATCATACACATACATATAAACATTTTTTTTAACCTTGGCAACTCATTATCTGGGGGTTAATTTTATCATATAGTAAGTGAGGCCATAGTCATAATATTCAAAGTCTTTTCCATTTCAAACTGTAATAGTATATTAATACAGTTGACTACATAAAAATAACTGCATAACAAAACATAACCCCATACACAAATTGAAAAGAAAGCTAAAAGACCGAAATTAGCAATATATATTACAGAGAAAAGATCAATATCCCTAATAAAAAGAACTCTTAAAATAGGAGTGGGAAAAAAAAATACTAAAAACATGATAGAGAAATGAGCAAAAGACATTAACAGACTATTACAAAAAGGATATAAAAAGAGTGTTACCCTCCTTTATGAGGAAAATAGAAAATACAAGGAAATATATCAATTATGCTGGTGTGAGTGATACCCTTTAGTGATAACAGTAAGACAACACACTCTCATTGAAAATATGGAGAGTTACTCTTATACATTTCTGTACAGTGTACAGATTGAAAAGATCCTTATGGAGGTCATTTTGTCAATACTTAGGAAAATTATACGTATGTTCACATTTTGACTCAGAAATTTCACTTCTAGGAATGTACCCTGGAGATACAATAAGAGGAAAATACGTATGTCTTAGGTTATTCACTGCAGCACTGCTAATAAATACAAAATATGACCCATGTATCAGAGAAGAGTTCAACAAACTATGATAAATCCGTAGGATGGAGGATAACGCATTCAGAAGAAGAGGAAAGAGAAAGAGCTCTATGACATGAAGTACTTTTGAGGATTTCCATGAAAAAATTAAAATGCAAAATAGTACCCAAACTATGCTATTCTTTGTGTAAGAAAGAAGGGGAGAAAAGACGTATGTATCTTTTCAATGTGTGACAAGAAACATAGGAAGGATAAAGTAGAGACTAATTGCATGTTGTGGGTTAAATAGGATGGAACATGTAGTAGGAATGGGTGGGGCAGGGAATGATGTTTCTGAGGTTACTATTTGATACAGTTTCAATTTAGGAGCCACGTCAATACTTCAAATTATCAAAAAAGGAAAATAAACAAATACAGATGCATAAGGAGAAGTGTAAAAGAGAATACACACAAAAACGCATCTAAATAATACTTGGACCAACTACACCGTTCTGGTTCCCTTGTGCTGCTCTGACAGGAATACACCACAAATGGGAGCACTTAACAAACAGGAGCTGATTCTCTTATAGTTTGGGAGGCTGTAAGTCTGAGTTCAAAGTGCCAGCCTCTAGGGGCTGGGTGAAAGCCCTTTGACCTTGGGCTTCAGCTCTGCCTCTTGCTCCTGGCCCACTGAAGCTAGATGCATCTCTTCACTCAGGCAGCTACTGGCTGCTGAGGCTAACAAGCCCAAGGTTGATGAATAAAATGGCACAGTCCTGATATTACCAAACCATACAGCAGGCCCTTAACTCAAGTCCATTGTAAGTCCCAAGGTCAGCAGAGCATGGCAGGCTACAAGCAGAGTCCAAGCGTGCCATAAACTAGAGACCATTCCCCAAGGCTTCTGCTTATATACAGGAAGCAGACCATATTTCCTAAGGCAGCTATCCAGGATCTCCTGCAATGACCCCTTTAATATATGTGAACCCTTTAATATGGTTGACAATGGTAGCCAGGCACCACCTACTTCTGGTCTCATAGTCATATATGCT
>NW_006921669.1:1497930-1502766 GCF_000298275.1 Orycteropus afer afer
ATAGCCAAAATGCTCCTTAGAAGCAAGGATGGAGAGACTTTGTCTTCTATACTTTGGACCAGTCTCTGGAGAGGGACATCATGCTTGGTAAAGGAGAGAGTGAAGAACGGGAAGACCGTAAGCAAGATAGATTGACACAATAACTGCAACTATGGGCTCAAGCATAGCAAGGATTGTGAGGATGGCACTGGACCAGGCAGTGTTTCGTTCTATGAGTTGAAGGTCACTGTGAGTTGAAACCAATTTGATGTCACCTAACAATATAAACAATACTCACATCTTCAAATTCCCTTTTACCAAGTAATATGACATTTTAAATCAATTCTGAGGATTAGGGTGTGTACATATTTGGGGACCATTATTTTGCTTACTAGAAATGGAATTAATAAAAAGAATAAAATAAAAATGCCATAAATGAAATGCATAAATGTATGTGCATGTATACACACATGTAGAAAATCAAATATAAAGAGTGTTTTCAAATGACTTTTCAGTAGATTGGTCACAGCAGAAGCAAAATCAGCAAATCTGATGATAGATCAACATAGTATTTTTAATATTAAAAAGAAAAAAAGTGAAGAAACTAACAAAGAGAACATTTAAGATTTGTGGGACAATATCTTACATAAAATATATATGTAACTAGAGTACCAAGAAAAAGGGAGAGAACACTACTCAAAAAATATTTGAAGAAAGAATGGCCAAGAAATTGTCAAAATTAAAAAAAAAAAAAAAAGACAATAAAACACAGGTCCACTAAGTTCAAAATTCCATCCAGATATTTTAAAACCAAATAAAACTAGAATTTAAAAAAATCCCCCCGACCAAACTAAACAAAAGGTAGGCCTATCATCTTCAAACTCCTGAAACATAAAGATACAAGAAATACAACGAAACCTGTGAGAACTGGAACTCAGTGGGACTGCCTCACTTCGCCTGGTCTCACAAGTTTTCTGTCGTGGCAAGGTACAGTCTGAACACTTTTCTCTCACTCTATTTAATGCAAAATATTTGAGTTTTCCTTCTTTGACAGGTTTCTGCCCTACACACGGTCCAGCTTTCTTAGGTTTTACTATACTCAGAAGATATCTAGAGAAAAAAAGAACAATTAAATACAGAGAAAGAAAAGTAAAAATGATTACAGACCCTTTTTTAATAACTGGGCATATCAGAAAACAAAGAAGTAACATATTTAAAGTTTTAAAGAACTGAATGAAAAACACTTAAATAGAATAGAAAATTATCTAGTCAGAATTCTGTAACTATATAAAGCATATTTTTAAAAATAAATCTAAAAAAAGACTTTTCAAACAAAAAGTCTGAGAGAATTATCAGTAGACTGAATGACAAAAACAATGATTTTTTCCAACCATATGTTCATTTCAACACTTACAAAATAAATTTGAAAAATTCAAACTTTACTTCTTATAAAATTCTCAGCAATAAAGAAGAAGAGGGAATTTCCTCAATATAATAAGGAGCATAGTATAAAAAAACATACTGCTAACATCATAATCAACAGTAAAACATTGAATGACCTCTTTAAGATTG
The DNA here is from genome assembly GCF_000298275.1 of Orycteropus afer afer. NCBI lineage: Eukaryota > Metazoa > Chordata > Mammalia > Tubulidentata > Orycteropodidae > Orycteropus > Orycteropus afer. Next base: position 1,499,482 of record NW_006921669.1, read on the forward strand.
GACAAAGAGTATGGATGTCCCTTCTGCCTTTTCTTATTCAAAATTATACTGGAGGTCTCAATCATTGAAATACATCAAGAAAAAGAAATATACTGAATAAATATTTTTTTCTTGGATAATCTTATAAAACCTACAAAACAACTGCTAGAACTAATGACTTCATTTATCAAGAATACAGGATTTATTTTTAATATTAAAAACTCAGTAATATTTTATAGTCCATCAGTAAACAATTGAAAAAATGAAATATGTACAGAGGTTTGAGTCAAAACTCAGTAAATGTACACTTGAGAGTATGTATTTGTTATGTATAAATATTATCTAAAAGAAAAAAAAAACTTTAAACAAATAACAAACTCTAGCTAGTGAATATTTAGGGTAAAATGTAAAATGATATATGGAATTTATTTTAAATGCATCAAAAATATGGATAATGTTATGGATTTATCAATAGACACTAAAGTATATGCAGTAAAATATTATGGCAGAATCAAAGTGGGCATACTAGTGTTCATCGCAGCCTTGAAAGTGATTATGTGCCCACTAAAACAGAAGCTATGAAGGACCAAGTGAGTGCTTCATTTGGCCATTATGGTTGTTATAATAACTATAAGTGCCATGAGAGCAATATGGCTATGTGACCTCACTGGAGAGCTCACAAAATAAAATGACAATCTTTTGGCTTTAAATTCCTAGCCTGAAATGATGTCAAAGAATTAGAGTACGTCTATGATGTTCTTCAAAGATAATCTTATTACTTATACTCACAAGGGTGACTGTTCTGATGATTCAACTGAAAATTTAATTATTCAATCTGCAGAATACAGTATATATTGAATTCTCAGACTTGCTCTGTTATGTGATCATCAAGATATTCATAGAGATGGGGTGATGTCATAACAGTTGGTGGAAATTGTTGGATGGTCTTGAATGAGGCCAAAAATCATGGAACTTTGAGTGTCCCTGAGTCTCCAATGACTTCAGAAATATTTGGCCTTCCTATATAGCATAGTGCCTAAGGCATGTGACAGCTAACCACAAGGCTGGTGGTTCAAACCCATCAGCCACTCCTTGGAAGGAAGGTTGGGCAATCTATTTCTATAGTGATACCACCTCGGAAACCCAAGGAGGGGTCGCTATGAGTCGGGTTGGGTTCAATGGCACATAACAACAACAATAACAACATACCAAAGAGGAGCTCTGGTGGCATAGTGCCTAAGGCACTTGACTGCTAACCAGAAGGTTGGCAGTTCAAACCCACCAGCCAGTCCATGAAAGGAAGACTGGCCAATCTACTTCCATAAAGATTTACCACCTCAGAAACCCAAAGGAGGTTGCTGCGAGTCAGAATTGACTCGATGGCAGTGAGATTTTTATATCAAAAAGACGAGCCTAAAGGTCCTGTGATAAATTCACTCTGCTGAACATCTAGCGGGGATTAAGCTTCCTGATTACTCTCATATGTCATTCTAATGCATCTTTCTTATTCTTCATACAGTTTAATGATCTGACTTAAAAAAGTGAAAATAATTATCCGTTTTCCTTTATAACTTTAGGACTGTAGGATTTTGGGATCATGCTTCACTAAAGAGCCTACTATGTAAAAAATATATATATTATTCTTAAATAGAGACCATCTTTGGTATAATATTGGCAACATATGAGTCATTATATCATTTGCTTATAGCAGCCACTGACAAAGCCAACTGGGCAAATCAATTACATAATCATTGATTTGACACCATGAGTTTGGCTTGGGTTTATCTATCTCCAAACCTATACCTTCTATTGTGTTTCCTGCCATCACCATCACAATCATGTATAACAGGGTCAGTAAATAGTTTATAAAAGCTCAGAAAGTAAATATTTTAAATGTGTACACTTGCAGGTCATGTTATGACTACTCAACTCTGCTACTGTAATACAAAGCAGCCACAGACACTATGTAAGCAAATGAGCATAGTTGTGTTTCAATAAAACTTTATTTACAAACACAGGCAACTGGCTTCAAGGTAGTTGACCTACCTCTGATGTAAGCATTATACGGGATAATCATCTCTAATTTTATGTTCAATAAAATTTGAAATTCAAGTAAATTCAACAAACAGTATGGAGTACATGACATTTATCTGACATGGTGAAAGGTGCAATCTTGCTTGTGAAGCTAGTTATACCTATCTATCTACTTATCTATCTATCTATAGATGTATCTATCTACAAACACATTGACCATCTCATTATAAAGAAATTATTAGTTGGTGCCCTACTTTCTCTCTTCACCATACAGATTATAATTTAATTTATAGTAAATATTATCCAGTTAATTTCCTGAGAAGATTTGAAGGCATTCTTTCTTGACAGCCCACAGATATTTTGTGCCACAGAGTATGTTAATACAGCCCAGTTCCTGGTTAGAGAGAACTACCACAGCATGTCTCAGAGGTCATCCAAATTCCTCATTGTTAATAATCTTGGAGCCGAAGAACACAAAACTACTGCAAAAGCAGAATTGCAAAATGCAATCGTCTTACTGTTTTCTGAAGTGGGGTAGTGATCTCTAGGGTAAATGTCATTGCTGCTGTCGGCACTCTCTAGTCAGCTCTGGCTCATCGTGACCGTATATACAACAGAAAGAAACGCTGCCCAGGCCCGTGCCATCCTCACAATCCTTGCTCTGCCTGAGCCGTCATTGCAGCCACTGGGTCAGTCCACCTTGTTGAAGGTCTCCCCCTTTTTTGCTGACCCTCCACTTTACCAAGCAGAATTTCCTTCTCCAGGGACTGGTCCCTTCTGACCACATGACCATAGTAGGTGAGACAAAGTCTGGCCATTCTCACTTCTAAGGAGTATTCCGATTCTATTTCTTCCAAGAAAGATTTGTTCATTCTTCTGGCAGTCCATGGTATTTTCAATATTCTTCACCAACATCACAGTTCAAATGCATCAATTACTTTTCCGTCTTCCTTATTCATTGTCCAGCTATCACATGCAGTATAGTTTCAAACCAGGGAAATATATTTATTACATATTAAGTGGAAACACACACATACACACACATAAATTTGTACTAAGTAATAATTGGCTCTTTCTTTTGTTATTTTTGATTCTGGCAAAGGAACGTAAGCCTCGCTGGCTCCTCCTGCTGATGGCATCTCCAGCTTCTCTGATAAAGGAAAACTAGCAACTATGCTGGATGCTGATTTGCTGATAATGAAGAGTATGACCCAAGGCCAGACTGACCCTTACTTATCCAAAGATCATTTTAATTTCGCAAAATTTGTTCTG
>NW_006921669.1:1503186-1504266 GCF_000298275.1 Orycteropus afer afer
TGTGTGACTTTAGAGAGCCTTAAAGCAGCAAGAGTGAAAAATGGCCTTTAAGAGAACTTGGTCATCTGGTTCCACTGGCAGGTGGCTACAACAAGATATCTGGGGCTTGCTTGTCCCAAACACAAATTCCCACGTGCAAACAGTTAAGCTCTTAACTACTAGCCAAAGTGTTAATGGTTTCAATCCTCACAGAGGTGCCTCAAAATACAAACCTGGCAATTGCTTTTGAAAAGATAACGTCCTTGAAAAGCCTAAGGAGCAGTTCTATTCCATACACATGGGGTTGCCATGATCAGAGTATACAGGAAGACAACTAACAACCATAGGTGAATCAAACTCTCATGTTTACATGTTTGAAAAGCTTTTCAGATGATTCTGATGCGCAGTTAGTTTTGTGAACCAGCACATATTCCACCCCGTCTTGTAATGCTCAAATTCCTCTTTCAAGAGTCCTACCATTTGTTCCTCTAGCTCCTCTTCAAATGTCTTCTGTGACAGTGAATTCACTATCTCTTGAAACAGACTGGTCTACATGTGAGAGGTTTGAGAAGCAATTCCTCTCAACCCAAATAACAGTTGTCCTCAGTATCCTCCATTTATTAATGCTAATTCTATCCCTTGAGGCCATGCAGAACAAATTTAACCTATTTTCCCATTTGAAATTCCTACAGTTATTTGAAAAGATTTCTCATATCTTCCTGAGTCTCCTCTCCTCTAGGGCTAATGCAGCTGGACAGAAGCCCTAGTGCCATAATCCCAGCCTCTTATTTACTACAGTTTGCCAGGAATGTTCTCACTGCTAGAGTTGCAGTTACCCTGTACTTCCAGTTTCCCAGTAACTGCTCCCTACCTTAAAACATCTAACGGCTTATTGAAATTACTTCTTCCTCTAACAAGTAAGGGATGTGTTTTTGTCTGTAAGCTGTTGCATTAGGAATCTCAGGTCTTCTTCATATGTGCAATTTCCATATCCTCAATCAATCTAAAATGTGTTGCAACATCAAGACTCTGCCTGCTCATATAAAAATCCAAAGATTTAGAACTGGGGTAGAGTTGAAGGCATTGAGAAAACATATGGCG
>NW_006921669.1:1504651-1506046 GCF_000298275.1 Orycteropus afer afer
AACCGTGGAACTGTTCCCATAAAGATTACAGCCTGGGAAATCCTGTGGGGCAGCTCTCTGTCTCATGAGGTCACTATGAGTTGGAACAGACCCAATAGCACCCAACAACAGTGGCCTAGAGCTAAGTGCTCTTTGTCCATTTGGACAGGGATTATACATTTCACCTCACTTGTCTGCAGAGTGTAGGCACTGATATGTAGGCATGTATGTATGTATAGATGTATATGTGTGTGTGTGTGTGTGTGTGTAAACCAAAACTGTAGGTCAATCCTATGCAATACCCAGAGTTAGCATATGCATATGCATCTATTTTAGATGTGTATAAGTCAAGTTGGAAGCTTTGGTGGCACAGTGGCTAAAAGCATTTGACTTCTAATCAAAAAGTTGGCAGTTTGAACCCACCAGCCACTCCATAGGAGAAAGATTTGACAGGCAGCTTCTGTAAAGATTCACAGCCTTGTAAACTCTACAAGGTAGTTCTACTTTGTCCTGTAGCATTGCTAAGAGTTGAAAGCAATCAGACTGTGGGTTTTTCATAGGTCAAGTTATTTGAGGTCTCTAACATATCAAGAAAGGAGCTCTGGTGGTTAAAGTGGTTAAAGCATTTGGCTGATAACCTAAAGGTTGGAGGTTTGAACCCTCCAGTGCTCTGTGGGAGAAAGATAAGGCAGTCTGCTTCCGTAAAGGTTTACAGCCTTGGAAACTCTATGGGGTTCTACTCTGTCCTACAGGGTGCCTAGGAGTCAGAATTGACTCAGTGGCAGCGTTTTAGAACATATTAAGAAGTGGCACAGCCTTTAAGTAGTTTGGAGTTGTCTCTGAAGCCAGACTTCTTGCTGCAAATCTCCATTTTACCACTTACAAACTCGGCAAATTAGGTAAATCTTTAATCTTTCTGAAATATGGCTGCTTCATATGCAAAATGGATAATGTAACATTATTGGGAAGCTAAATGAGAAAATGAAACTTTTAGCAGAGTGTTTAATAAAGTCAGCTTTCATTATTTTATACAGACTGGGCATGGGAACCATGTGTCTTCTCTTGTGCCATATGGAGTTCTTCTCTTGCGCCATCCTGCCACACTATTGTGTCTCAAGTGCCTCCCTCCCCTGAGTTTCTGGGCCATCACAAGTGAAAGAAAGTCTCATGCCTCACAGGGCTGCTGGTGAGCACTGAGCAAGCCATTGAAACATTTCAACATCCTGTCTCACCCCTACTCATCCCAAATCATCTTATATGGTAAATAGGAAGAAGGCTGTGTGTGAGATGAACCCCCCGAGTCATGCACTCAGCTTGGATTATGAGTAGGATCAGATGCCTTTATGACCAATTAGCATGAAATGATAAGGAACCAAAAATGAGAGAACCAAATTACATGATTTGTTAGGTAAATTA
>NW_006921669.1:1506466-1511672 GCF_000298275.1 Orycteropus afer afer
AAAAAAAAAAAAAAAGCATAATTCCCGAACCTCTCCAAGACCTTCTTAATAAACTTACAGGTGGATTCCAGGAATACATCTGTCTTTCCTTCCTTCCTTCATTTCTTAATTAATTAATTAATTCCTCCCTCCCTTCCTCCCTTCCTTTCTTCTGCAAATACCCTAGATTATAATGAAGTAGACTAAAGTTTAGAAATTAAGAAATCCGTGATTGGGAAGATAAAATAACTTAGGCACTGGTTGCTGAGATGAGGGAAGAAATGGAGTCCCTGCAGCAACAGGCATCACTATAAACCAGATAAACGAGGAATATAGGCGGTAGGCTTAGCACTTTGGGAGACACAGGTTGTTTGGGCTCTAAAATTTTAAAGACATGGAAAATATGTAAAAAAATAAGAACTTTTATGATTGAGTATTAAAATGAATTATGCTGATGATTAGAGCTGTAGGGATTCAGGGATAGATCAAGTAGCACAGAGGAGGATGGTTTGGGAAGGAGATGATATGCTATGGGGTAGGCCTTCAAGAAAAATGGATCAGAGAAAAGAAATATTTTTTGTCTGAAGTAGGCGGACAATAAGAATAAATGAGAGGAGAGAGAAATATATACAAGCTTTCGAGAACTCAGGAGGTGGACCAAAGAGAAAGTACACACATTTCTCTGGGTACTCCCAAAAGTAGTAGTAACAAGCCCTGAGATACTGAATTTCAAGGTGCATTGTGTTTTAGTGAGAAGAAGAGCCCTTGACCTAGCACAGAGAACACACAGTGCAATTTGGGTAGGCATTTGACCAACAGAGTCCATCTCTCCAACAAAGAATCTGGTCTGCAAATGTGAGAACCAGCTTCACTTTTGGGAAAAGCTGGTAAACATTCCCAAAGCAGAACAAATCATTTGTGACAGCATTCTAACCCTATTCAAAGAGCAGGGGAAAGTGTAAAAAGGGAAGGAAAAAAAAGTGGAAAGCCAGAGATTTACCTGTCTTTGCTCATCTCTTTAGCTGTATCCCGAGGGGCTACTCCTCCGCTCTGGAAACCCAACCAGTACCTCTCTGGTAATCCGTTCATGCAGCAGGATCAACCTACAAAGCGAGATTCATAAAATATTGTTGCTAAAATGGAAATTGGCAGCCTCATTCATTTTAAATAAGACTAAAATATGGAATCACATTCTTTCTCAAGGTTTCAGGATTGCATTTAATGTTTCTTATGCTAAATCCCAGATCGCTTGAAAAATCCACAGAAGATTAAACTCATGTTCTTTTGTATATATATATGGCCTTGTAATGTTAGAGAAATAAAGTTTTTGCCTATTTTTTTTTTTTAATCCTTTAACCAGGTCAGCACTATTCATTCACATAGCTTTGGGTCGTGCTAATGGCACAGAAAGCATGTAACACACTATATGGTCAAGGTCGACTGCTAAGGAACTTGCTTGAGACCCTATTCAAATAATTTAGTGGCAAGAAAGGTGTTTGTTATGTGATAAAGGCTTCCAGTGGGCATTCAAGACCTCCCTGTTGTAGCAAGGCTAAAGTCCCCATGATCTTGAAAAGGTATTATCAGCCTTATGCCACATGTTGGTCTAAGAATCACAGTATGATTCTTATTTTATACCATAGTTAAATGCAGAATATTCACATCCATGCTGAAAGCATAATGTATGTTTGTTCACCTTTTAGTCAGGCAACTTGAAATCTCTCTTATTTGGACAAGAATACCCTCATTTCCCTCTGTGGTTGTTGTTAGGTGCTGTCGAGTTGGCTCTGACTCATAGCGATCCTACGGACAACAGAACGAAACACTGCCCAGTCCTGCACCAGCCTCACAATCTCCCTATACCTAAACCTACCATTGCAGCCACTGTGTCTATCCATCTCATTGAGGGCCTTTCCCTTTTTCACTGACCCTCCACCTTGCCAAGCATAATAGCCTTCTCCAGGAAATGGTCCTTTCTGACAACATGACCAAAGTAGGTAAAATGAAGTCTGGCCATTCTCTCTTCCAAGGAGCATTCCAGCTGCCACTTCTTCCTGGACAGATTTGTTAGTTCTTCTGGCAGTCTATGGGACTTTTAGTATTCTTTGCCAACACTACAACTCAAAAGTAGAAACTCTTCTTTGGTCTTCCTTATTCATTGTCCAGCTTTCATATGCATTATGAGGCAGTTGAAAATATCATTGCTTGGGTTAGGCACACCTTTGTCTTCAAAGAAAAAACTTTGCCCTTCATCACTTTAAAGAGGTCTTTTGTAGCACATTTGCCCAGAGCAGTACATCGTCTGATTTCTTGACAGCTGCTTCATGGGTGTTGATAGTGAAACCAAGTAATATGAAGTCCTTGACAACTTCAATCTTTTCTCCATTTATTGTGATTCTGATTAGTGGTCCAGTTGTGAGGAGTTTCATTTTCTTTATGTTGAGGTGTAATCCATACTGCAGAATGTAGTCTTCAATCTTCATTAGTAAGTGCTTCAAGTCACCTTCACTTTCAGCAAGCAAAGTAGTGTTGTCTACATATCATAGGTTGTTAATGAGACTTCCTCCAGTCCTGATGCTGCACTCTTCTTCATATAGACTAGATTCTCAGATTATCTGATGATCATAAAGTTGAATAAGTATGGTAAAAGGATACAACCTTGACCCACTCCCTTCCTGATTTTAAACCATGAAGTATCTCCTTGTTCTGTTTGAATATCAGCCTCCTGGTCTATGTACAGGTTCCTCATAAGCACAATTAAGTGTTCTGGAATTCCCATTATTCTCAATGTTATCTGTAACTTGTTATGATCCACACAGCCATATCCTTTTTGCAGTAAAACACAAAAAACAAACACTAAAATGGTTTTAGTCAATAAACCACAAGTTAACATCTTTTTGGTATTCTTTGCTTTCAGCCACAATGCATCTGACATAAGCAGTGATATCCCTCATTCCACATACTCTTCTGAATCCAGCTTGCATTTCTGGAAGTTCCCAGTTAATACACTGCTGCAACTGTTTTTGAATTATCTTCAGCAAAAACCCAAAAATAAACCCATTGCTGTCAAGGACAATCTGACACATAGTGATGATCGATCCTATAGGAAAGAGTAGAAATGCCCCATAGAGTTTCCAAGGCGATCAATCTTTACAGAAGCAGATTGCCCTATCTTTCTCCCAAGGAGCAGCTAGCTGATAGGTTCAAACTGCCAACCTTTTGGTTAGCAGTTGAGTTCTTTAAACATTGCGCCACCAGGGATCCTTCTGAGGAACTACAACTCCTTTCATCTTAAACTGTGTACGCTTACAAGGAGATATGTGGCTTAGGCTGAGCTCCTCCCTTGGCCACAAAAATCAGATGCATAGGTACATAGGAAATCAATTTACATAGAACTAAAAGACCAAGATGAGGACATGTTTGCTTTAAATGGGACTAACACAGGGAAGAAAACAGAGACCAATATATAGAGAAATTAAATTGATGATTTCCTATGACCCTGGAGTCACACGAAGACAAATTTTACCTTTTATTTCCTTGTATTCACAGAGAAATAAAGTCTTATTTTAAGCCATGGAGGTAGGGTTCAGTGGAATGCTGGTAAATATTTATGAACTGGCTCTCCAGAGGGGAAAAAAATAAAGCCCTGAGTTGTAGTGTTTGCCAATCTCTATTGTGTAAATGCTCTACAACGCCAATTTCAAGCTACCAACCTGATGCCACTGAACATGGACTTGGAAAGAGATATGCATAATTGGCTCTCATAAACTGTTAAGAGTTGGCTCTAACACATCACTGCTCAGGTTGTATGCTGGTTTCCAAGAAGTCAAAATTTGTTTCTGCCAGTATTTATAAATCATGTTAGAAACATTACATCTTTCTTCAATCAGTGAAATATTGCTATGGTATGATGATACCTGGGACACTTCCTTCTTAGTTTATCAATAGAGAATGAAGAGTAAGATCCTCATTTAAAACAGTAGTAGGAATAGATTTAGAATACTTATATTTTTAATAAAACTCTTATTTAATAATTGATAGTAATTTATGTTAAGAGTATAAGCATAGAAATCAGACAGAATTCTAATATGTATGACCTTGGGCAATATTTAGGTTTCTCTGTCACTGTGGGAACTTGAACAAGCTAGTTAAGTTCTCTGCATCAATGAAGACATGAAAAGGTACTCAACATTATTAGTCATCAGGGAAATATAAATTGAAATTTCAATGTTCCATCTTTTTACAAGTACTAAAAACCAAAATCAGTGTTTCTGCAATTATTTTCAGAGATAAAAATATATATCTAAGAAGACTTTAATATAATCCAAGGTGCTCTGGTATTACTGGAATTGAAATAAACCCATTTTCTTTGAATTTCTGTCTTTCTAAAATGTACCTCTGTTTATCGTCCACTGAAGTTGGTCCTTCTTGTATTCAAGAAATTTTTATGTTTTGTAAAACATTCTTCCTAATATTTCTGCTTTGCAGTAAGAAAGGCTTACACTTATTTCTTCAGATTGAATAAAACTTTCCAGAGTTAGCCTTCAAATGGTTCTCTTTGGTAAGCAGTTGTCCCTACTTGTACTTAACTATTTTCTATAATGTTGGCATGAGTTGGAATTGACTCAATGGTAGTTGTTTTGGTTTTTGAATTTTCTGGTCATGACTTTAATTTGTATTATCAACATCTGGTTTTCCTACTACAGAAAAAAAATATTCTAAATTTTTATTATGATCTAGTGTCGTCTTAAGGACTGCTGGTACAGTGGTAAAGTGCTTGACTGCTAAAAGTCAGTGGTTAGAACCCACTACACGCACTGTGGAAGAAAGATGTGGCCTGCTCCCATAAAGATTTACAGTCAGGTGAGGGGCAGTTCTGAGGAGCTCTGGTAGCACAGTGCCTAAGGCTAACTGTTAACCAGAAGATTGGTGGTTCAAACCCACCAGCCACTCCATTAAAGCAAGACTAGGCAATCTATTCTGTAAAGATTTACTACCTCAGAAACCCAATGGCGGTTGCTTTGAGTCAGAACTGACTCAATGACAGTGTTTTTTTTCATTTTTTCCCAAGGGGCAGTTCTACTCTGTCCTACAGGGTCATAATTAGTCAGAATTGATGTGATGGCAATGAGTTTGTTTGGTTTTGTTTTTGGTAGTGTCTTCTTTAACCAGATTCTACCAAATGGGTTTCTTAAGGGTTTTCAGAAGACCAGAAGTGACTGACATT
>NW_006921669.1:1511897-1513155 GCF_000298275.1 Orycteropus afer afer
CCTTCTGGTTAGCAGTCAAGTGCCTTTTAGGCACTACGCTACCAGAGCTCCTGAACCTACACATAGATAAGAAAAAGAAAAACAAGGCAGAGCAGAAAATGGAGGTTACAGAAAACATGGGGCACCTTTGGTAGTCTCAAGCTGGTCTCTGGTCTCAAGCTGGGTGGAGTTTGGTTTGTGCTTTTCGATCAGCCTAAGCTACACCAGTCACGTCACCACTGATATAAACTTGGGCTCTACCCCAGCTACCTGCAGCCCAGTCAAATGTTAAGGAGCTGAGGCTGTTAACAAAATAGTGGCCACTCGGGTAGCATAGTGCCTAAAGCACTTGACTGCTAACCAGAAGGCTGGCGGTTCAAACCTACCAGCCACTCCTCGGAAGGAAGATGAGGCAATCTACTTCCATAGTGATACTGCCTCAGAAATCCAAGGAGAGGTCACTATGAGTTGGTCCGACTGGATGGCACATAACAACAAGGAGAAGAGCAGAAGAAACTCTTCAAAACTCTCCATTCAACTGACTGATGAGATAACTTCTAGAATAAGGAACTACATTTTCTTTCCCTTCCTTGTCATTTAAAAGAAGGTATCAAGCCTACTCTAACAGAAAGTTCAATTACACAAATTAGGAGGGAAATTCTTATCTCAGCTGTTACCTTAATTGAGATTGCTTTGAAATCTAGCTAAGAGTGCTCATTGATCAAAGATATCAGAGTAACAAAGGTCCAAAGGTGAAAGGGGAAGTTGATGAGGGAAATAATCTCTTTCCAAGTTCTTCAAAGCATCATTTTCAAGGGAAAATAATAACTTCATTGCCTTATGCTTGATATTGGATACATACACATTTTGGTGCTAAACAATGGAATAAACTATGTTATCTTCCCTCCCCCACCCCCAAATGGAAGTCAAAACTGATATTCTTCAGAATCCTGTCAGTTAATTATGATTTAAGGACTCATTCTGTGATTCCACAAAATCCAGAGAGTAGTGACACCATAGATGCTTTAAGTTTTCTAAATGAAAAGAATTGAGATAGTTTGGAGAAAATAGAAAATGCATTTGCAGCCATAAACAATCATCCAGACAATCTATAGTATCATGTGGGATACTCCTTATATTTTTTATTTTTTGTTGTTTGCCTTTTGAAGCAACTGATTTAGCTACAGGTGTTCTAAAGTGTAAGTGTATGTGTAGGAGCTGTAGTGGTGTAGTGCCTAAGGCATCTGACTGCTAACCAGAAGTCTGGTAGTTCAAACCC
>NW_006921669.1:1514646-1515173 GCF_000298275.1 Orycteropus afer afer
AATCTTAACCAACACAGTGGGGACAGATTTTATCATTAAAGTTTACTTTCTTTTGATTAAGTCATAGTTTTGAAAAAGCATTTTATAAACTGCTTGTGAAGGTGAAGCAATTTGAAACAGGGAGGTGACCAATTTCATCTTTTGATAGGTTAGTTTTGAATTGTTTGTGGGCATCTGGATGGAGATGTCAGGTGAGGATACTAGTCTAGATTTGGTGGACAGAACAGGACTATACTATAGACTTATGTTTAGAAGTGTCTGCATATGTAATATAGCTGAAAATATGGTTATTGTTATAATTGCTTAAGGAGATGTTTAAAAGGAAGATGAGATGCTTGCAACAAGCCTATTAGATAATATCATTGCAATTTCAATAGAGGAAAATTAGTCCCATGGAGGTAACTTAATTTTTACATTATCAGTAAGTCGTGAAGCCAAAAATAGAACCAAGTTCTTCTCTTAATCCAGTAACTTATTAAGCCATACTTTCTTTCTTGCTAACAAAATTGTTGAGTGACTACTACATG
>NW_006921669.1:1516181-1517704 GCF_000298275.1 Orycteropus afer afer
GGTGCTCTGCCCCATCCCAACTTCATTTTTTTTCAGTTTTTGTTATTTTCAAATTCCTCTTTCTCCCCGCCCCCATACTTTTTATTATTATTCTTTAATCTTCCCTTTCAAAGTTCCAGTTTTTGGCTTTTTCTCTCTTCTCTTTTCCTGGTTCCCATTTTTTTTTCTTTCTTGCAGTTATCTCCATTCTTTATTTTTCTTTTTGTATTTTTCCCATTTTTTATTCATTATTCTCCTATTCTTTTCTCTTATTCCCTCTCCCCTAGATATTGTGGCCCCCCCCCATTTTTCCTATTCATATTTCTTTTGGATTTTTAACGTGTTTCTTTAAATATTTTCTCTCATTTATTGCCTTTCCTCTTTTTTTCTCTCTCTCTTTTTGGTGATTGTTCCTGTGTGATTAAGGAGTGTATGTTTTTTTTGTCCTCTTCCTTCTACTTTTTTGATGGTTTTCTGATTGTTGTTTGTCTAAGTGAGTGGGAGACAGCAACCATGCCCATACGACCCAACCACACCTACACCTCCTGCAGCTCCACTTACTGAGTGAAGGCTACCACCTCTTTCTGCACCAACTGGCCAATAGTACATGACCACCAATAAGAGCCTGACTCACTCTTAACTGCTCTTCACAAACAGTTAACAGAGATCTGTGTAGCCACTCTCATTATCTATCATATCCACCAGGAGACAGGTGGTGAGTGCATAAATGCTGCTAACTAGCAAACAGAGGAGCACAGTACCCTGCTTACTCAGATACATCCAAAAAGAAAATGAAAATGAAAATCTTGGGCAAATCACACCAACATACAATCACCAATTAAATATAAATACAAAAATGCCACAATGTCTCAGAGAAAACAGACCATCACAGTCCACACAAAGAACCAAGAAAAAGGAATAGAAATGAGGGACAAGGATACAGACTCAGAACACATCCCTAAGGAAGAAGCAGCATTGGAACTCCTTGATAAAGAATTCAAAAGAATTATATTTAGGTACCTTTTACAGAAGGAAGATTGGGCTATCTACTTCCATAGTGATGCCACCTCAGAAACCCAAGGAGGGGTCTCTATGAGTTGGGTCCAACTCGACAGCACATAACAACAACAACAACTCAGTGGATTGAGAGACAGATCAAGAAAAACACTGACAAAATTAAGCAAAACACAGACAAAACCCTAGAGCAATTTCAAAAGAAAATACAAGAACAAAATGACAAAATAAATGAAAAATTAGAAATGATACAAAATTTACACATAGAAATCCAGAAGATTAATACTAAATTTTCAGAAATAGATAACATATTAAAAGGGAAGTGTAGTAGAATCAAATCAATAGAAGATAGAATTAATGAGATTAAAGACAATACTTCTTCAGAAAGGGATCGATCAGAAGAAAGATCAAAACAAAATGAAGAAAGCCTAAGGTTCATGTGGGATACCAGCAAAAGGAATAACCTACATATAATCAGAATTCCAGAACAGGAAGAGAAAAAGAAAACCACTGAGAAAATTGTCCAACAT
>NW_006921669.1:1521364-1523164 GCF_000298275.1 Orycteropus afer afer
AGAAAGAATGCTCTTTGTTAAATAGTGAACTTAATTCAAATTTGATTCCTGAATCATGTCCCTTATTACTCATTTCCCACTTTACATGCAGAAGAGGTTAATATCATGTAATGTTTCATTTAATGATAATGAAGTGAGAATAATTATCCTCCACGTTAACAGGAAATAACTGAGGTTCAGTTCTTTTTTAATTTTTTAAGGCCACTGATTATCAGTGACAGAGATCTAAGTAAGATCTGTCGTTTCCGAAATCTATGTTCATTTCACTACACCCTATGTTTATGTATAAATAAAATCAGCTGCCGTTGTGTAGATTCCAACTCATGGCGACCCCATGCATATCAGAGTTACTGATACACATACTGATATACTGTGCTCTGTAAGGTTTTCAGTGGTTGATTTTTCAGAACTTGTCAGTACTTCTAGATAGACTCAAATTGCCAACCTTTTGCTGAGCAGCTAAGTTAATTGTGGAATACATATATTTATGTGTGTGTATAAAACAGGACAAAGTAACACAATGAAAAGAATATCAGAAGAGAAAATACTCAGACTTGTTGGGCTATTACACAAATGTATACCTCCAATAGCTAACATGGAAGCCGGCACAGAGGGGAGAATTAATAGGTATTTGCTGACTGATGAGTATTTCTGTGAGATGTCACAGGGGGCAGGATACAATCAATTTTTGTGAAGAATAAAAAAAGTGAAAGTTGCACCTTAAGAGATAGAAGAGTTGGGTTACACACCTACCAGGAATTGAGTACCGGAAAAGGATTTCCTGGTAGATGGGCCAGCAGGAACTAAGTCACCAAGGTGGGAGATTTCAGAACGTTTTTGAACCATAGTGAAGAGTTAGGGCTTAGTAAATTAATATTAATATGTGATGGTCAATTTTATATGTCAATCTGGCTAATCTATGGTGGTACCTGGTTGTTTGGACAAAGCCTAATGTAGATGTTATCATGACATATTTGCATGTGATTAAGTCAGTTGGCCCTAAGTAAAGCAGATAACCATCCACAATGTGGGTGGGGTTCAGCCTATCAGTTGAAGGCCCTTGGAGCAAAAAAGGGAGGTTTCCCAAAGAAGTGGTCTGCCCCCAGACTACAGACAACATCTTGGCAAAACTTTCCACCTTTTTCCTGACGTGCAGATTCTGGACTTGCCAGCCACCACAATCGTGAGTTAATTTCTCAAAAACTGATATGTCCCTTGGTAAAAATAAATTTTACTGCTTCTGTTTCTCTCTCAAAAAACCAAACTCACTGCCATTGAGTTGATTCTGACTCATAGTGACCCTCTTTGGGTTTCTGAGGTGGTAAATCTTTATCTTTATGGAAATAGATTGCCCAGTCTTCCCCCTGTGGAGTAGCTGGTGGGTTTGAACCATCAACCATCTGGCTAGCAGTCAAATGCCTTAGGCACTACACCACCAGAGCTCTCTTTCTCTAGAGAAGCCTAAGATATACTAGATAGGGAGAGAAATGTTTTGTAGTCAAGACAAATTTTATTCCACCTAAAATCATTGCAATCATGGGACCACAGATAAGGCTGGCCTTGTGGAGTTCTTGAGGCATCTTGAACTATTATAAGACTTTATTCAAAATCTCATGCCACATCTTAAAATGCAGAGATTTTCATTCCTTTCAATAATATACTCATGTTTCATGTTTGTTCCAAGGAAGATGGGCTATCATGTACCCCTGAATGCAGTCTTACAAGGAGTTAACTTGATTCTGGGGAAAAAAGTGTGGGGTATGATGTTTTTCAACTTCAGAAGAATTTTAATGCATTATA
>NW_006921669.1:1523868-1525717 GCF_000298275.1 Orycteropus afer afer
AAAAAGAATGCTTCAGAGAGAGGTTCAGAACAGGAAGTGATCACCACATAGGGTACTCACAGATCCTAAAGAAGCTATGAGATCAACAAGTCAGGAGAATTATTCCCATTTTCTAGAAGACATGATTGAGGCACAGAGAAACTAAGTGTCTCTACCTAATCAAAAGCTGGTAAAGAAGGACTAAAAACAAATCACTGCTTCTGTGAACTTTTCTCCAAAAATAAATTACATATATATATATATATATATATAAACAAAATCCACCATAAAGAGAAAAATTCTAGTATTCAAATATCTTACAGCTTAGCAATGAACATATAATGCCAACTCATATCTAGTTAAAATATTCAAAGTTGATCAAGTTTGATTTATGAATTATGACTCAGGCATGTCTACTAATGCAGGGGCAATTTAAACTTTTGCATTAAAGATTAATTTCCCTGAAAGCAAAACTCCTTCACTCTTCTCCCAATTTTACATCATCTCATGTTGCAGCCAGAAGGAGTAATTAAACCATTTCATGAACATATCAATATTGCCTAGACTATGGGTAATATGACTCAATCTGTGGTGCTCCCTTTGCAAGTTCACACTAGCTCCACCGTAGGACTCCAGATCTGGGAATCTCTCTAGACTTCACACTTGAACAAATCAGAGTATTTAGGCTCTCCAATACTTTTGATTCATTTTTATAACAGATATCATGAGAAATCTAGGAAATATATGGCCTGACTCCACCTCTTACAGCTTCTCTTGGAATAAAAATCATTTGTTCTCTATATCAAAGGACACAAAGTGGACAAAGTATGTCAAGCAGTATTTATTCATGTTTTAGATATTTCATCTCCTACTCTAGACACACAGGCAGAGCACACAACCACAAAGAAACCAATCCTGCTCTTAGGACACTCTCTGCTAGGCGAGCTCCTTGAGGGCAAGGGTTGAATTTTTTATTTCTACATACTCAGTGTCCAGTAGTCTGGGTTCAAAAATTACTTATCAAATAATGAGCATAGGAGTAAATGTATGCTCATTCGATAAATAATTATTGAGCTCAGACTATCAATTAATGTTAATTTATTCATCCATTCAATAAATATTAATTAAGCTCTGTTTGGTAAAGATTATTGCAAAATCATAATGGTGGAAGACAAGGATTATGTTGTTGGGCTGGGCTTAGATGGGAAGAATTTACCCTAGTTTTTTGAAGGTGGTAGTAAGGGAAAGATTAAAGGAAGAGACAGACATGACGTGGAAGAATGGAATAATTTACGTAATGCGTGACAAGATAGTTGAAGGAAAATTTTACAGGAAGGAAAATAGGCCTCTGTGAACCTAGTTGGAATCTGAAATCATTCTGCTGGTAAAAGATACTATTGTCAATTGTTTCCCCTATGAAGATATTGTGCTACTATTTTCTTTTCTTTAAAAAGGATATTTTTATTATTATAAAACCATACTACATAACACAACATTTTTCTTTGAACTGATTATTACCCAGATAATCTACCTCTCCCTCCTTGGAAATATAGAACACTATTACTGGTACTGATTATTTGCAGTTTTTCTATCAGTTATTTTTGCAATTAATGGGTGAGGGTTAAAAATAAAAACATGAAGTACTACCAACAATAAAAAATTTCTCCATGACATACCTGTCCCCATCACACACTGTGGCTCCAGGTTTTCTTAATTTCTGTCTCTCACCAAAACCTCTTTCACACAGCACATGTTGCACCTGTGCTTATTTTTCTAGGCTGCTGTTATCTACATCCCTTTCCTGGCTTATCCCTCACATAACAGTTAGATGTTCTCTTTGGCAGGACACCACTAGCCATCTAAACCCAGT
>NW_006921669.1:1526687-1528713 GCF_000298275.1 Orycteropus afer afer
AAAAAAAAAAAAAAAAGATAGGTGGATCTAGGTTCTCAAATTATGCCCCTCATTCTCCTCTCTTCTGTTTATTCCAGTGTTAGAGTCTGTGCTGACAAATCATCTCTGTATGTTCCCTTGGCCCACCATCTTTGAAGGAAAAATAGCCACCTTTGAAGCTCATTTCAATAAAATACAGTGAAAGCTTTCATCATCCAGAACTTACGTCATGTGCTCACTTCTAGAACCAGAATCATGTGCAATCTACCTACTCAACCAGAACGACATGAAGACAGAGGAAAAGGAGCTATTTCTCAAAATCAGATTGTAAACAATTAAAATGAGTAAGAATGTTTGAAGGTAGAGTGGCCTTCAACTAGTTAGACAACCTTACTCAATAAGCACACAAACACACACACACAAAAAGAGGAAAAATGCTAGCTCTGATATTATTGGTCTTCAACAAAAACAGTTATTGTCTTTCCCTTGTAGAGCTACTCATTTGCCAATTAACAAAGGGCCTTTGCTGAAATTATGCAATTGAGATCCAAATTAAACCTTAGGTTCTGTGTTTGGAGGTGCTGGACAATACCAGCAACAACAGCAAGTAACCTGGCTTTCACTCAGTAGTGACTCTGGTCATGTAGTTCCTAAAGCATTTGACTGCTAACCAGAAGGTTAGGGGTTCAAACCCACCAGCCATTCCAATGGAAGGAGGACGTGGCAATCTACTTCCATAAAGATTTACCTCCTTGGAAACCAATAAGCGTCGCTATGAGTTGGAATTGACTCCATGGCAGTGCTTTTGGTTTGGTTTTGGTTTTGTGCTGATTATCTCTTTTAATTAGCACTTCTGTGTTACCATTAACGCTGCTTCAGAGATGAAGAAATATTCTCTGCAATAAAAAAAAAAAAAAAAAAAAAAAGAAAGAAAGAAAAAGAAACACTTGACTGCTGTGGAGTCGATTCCATTCATAGCAACCCCTCCTTGGCTTTCTGAGGTGGTATCTCTACAGAAGTAGATTGCCCAATCTTCCTTCCCAGGAGTGGCCGGTAGGTTTGAACCACCAGCCTTTTAGTTAGCAGTCAAATGCCTTAGGCACTATGCCACCAGTTAAATCACTTCCTCAGGGTTCCACAGAGAGGAAATGGTCCAAAGAGGCTCAGATCCTGGTCTGTGTTTGTCAAAAGCCCTTGCTTCGTCCACTACATACATCATGGGGGACACTTCCTTGTCTTTTGTTTGGTCACAAGTACAGCTCTAGACGTCTATTTGGCCCCCTGCCACCCATCCTCTTCTGTCACTTCTCATATAGGAAACCTTTGTGACTCAAGAAAATCGGTGTACAAAATGAATTCATTTTCTGACAACTGAGGCTTCTTGTTTGGATACTCCAAGATTCTCAGCAAAGCAGCCACATGATTACAGGCTCAAATCACACAGACTTAGGAAAGCTCTTTTTTGCCTTTTCCCAGAAGAACTGATTTGGAGGTGTACTCATGTAGCCAGTTTTTATGCAGAATTCTGGCTTTATTACCAAAATGTGCCAGTAATAATCTGAAGGCTTGTTTACATGGTCTCTTGCCTACTTGTGTAAATTCTTGACCATCAGTGTATGAGTATGGATTAGAAATGAACAGACCAAGATTTATACACACTGGTCATAAGTGGAAAAGGGATTTTCAACACAAAGGTTTGGTAAAAATAAATCAACCTGAAACAGATTCTCTAATACAAATTACTTAGGAGAAGGGGAAGAGCTGATGGAAGGTTTTGCTAATATTGTAATTTTCATGTGCTCTTTGCCCTTTCAAATAAACCATAGATAACTGACAGAAGGGAAATGAGATACACGATGAATTATAAACACAAATGAGTTCATAAAATGTTTACCTGCCATGAAGTACATTTGATACTACTTGACAATAAATGTACAAAAATATAGCTCCACTGCAACCAAGATTCTTTCCTAACTTGCCCATTTTTAACAGTTTTTGTTGAGATATACCATTAACCAGACTTAATACCAAAAAAAAAAAAAAAAAA
>NW_006921669.1:1529543-1530665 GCF_000298275.1 Orycteropus afer afer
TATCTAATTAATCCATGGGGTATTTAGTGAGAAAAGAGAGAGAGGGAGGCGGGGAGAGACTAGAGAATGCAATACTTAGAATTGTACCTGGCACATAAGAAGTGTTTGATAAATAGTAACTAAATCCTTCGGATCAATCCCAAGTATGCTGTGCGCCAACCATGTTCTATATAATTTCATTCCAGCATGAGACCCACAGCATTCCCCAAGGTTCTGGCCTCCATGATATTTGATCTCTCATGTGGGTTTTAAAAATCTTGTTTTGCCCCTTGACCTTTTTTGAAAGAGGCCAAGCGCATAATGAATGGCACACATGTTAGCATTCTTCTCTTCTACCCTATGAGTCAATAACACAAATCCTTGAATTCTTTCCAAACTGACTCCACATAAGGCCTAAGAATCTCTCTCAATACATATTCTGAGGAGCCACTATTACACATTCCAGTACCTGAAATATAACCTGTTTGCCAGCCTTGATATCATATTGATTTGAATCTCAGATAAGAAGTTGAATTAGAGGAAAGGTGGTCAGAAAAAGGGCAAAGACTGACTGATGTTTTAGCAGCAGCTGCTAAGCCCATTCCCTGTCAGAAGCACTCATTCTTCATTACTGCAGTGCGGTGATTTACAAGACCTTAAAATTAGCTCATTTTGGAAATTCATCAATACAAATGCTAAAATAATAAAAGTGTTTCAGATTTGTACGGATGCTGCCATAAAAATGACAGGAGAATTTATCTATGCAACTTGGGCAGTAGGGGAGGAGGAATGTCAGCTGGCAGTTATCTTTAATGAGTGGAGACACACTACTGCATTTATTCTTTCATTTACGGGAAGGTTGATTAACGCTCAATGCTGATAATTACTGGATTAATTTAGGATCTACTGTTAAGTGACTGGAATTTGGTGCATAAACTCTGGCTATGGTTCTGATTGAAGCAGAAGGTGATGGGAAACGTTCTCTCATTGTGACTCTCCAAAAAAAATTCTTACCCTCAAATGAAACAAATAAAGGAAAGAAAATAGAAATACGTGGAAACAGTGTTGGAAGAGTCTCTATAACCCTGCCCTCCTGAATGACAGTGGAAAATAGTCCCTGATGTTTCTTCTCCTCTAACTGTA
>NW_006921669.1:1531395-1542014 GCF_000298275.1 Orycteropus afer afer
AAAAAAAAAAAAAAAAACTAGGGAAAACTAATGTTTTGTATTCTTCATTGTAAAATGGTAAACTTTTTTGTTTCTAAAGATTCTAAGTGCAAACCAGAATGTCTAGGATGTACTAGTATATACTAGTAAACTAGTAGGTAAACAACCCTCCTCCACTAAAAACAATGATTACCTTAAGCCTTAATATAGTTATTAAACTTTTTCAGAACTTAAAAAAAAAAGAAAAAGCAAGTAGCCCTCAACTCCCTGGCAGCTGGAACAGGTAAGGAGGCTGAGGGACAGCCCCAGGCAGAAGGGAGCGGCGGCAGACAGGGCCGGCAGGAACAGCTAGGGAAAAGCCCAGGAAGTGAGCAGAGCGGTTGAGGCTGGAGGCTGTGCCAGCAGGAATGCCCATGGTGGACTGGTTTCAGTGGAGCTTCCAGACTGACACAGACTCGGAAGGAGGAAGAGACCATCTACTTCTCAAAGAATTGGCCAGTGAAACCTTCTGAATAGTAGTGAAACACTGTCTGATATATCACTGGAAAATTTTATGCATAGCCCTGAAACATTGTCCAATACAGTGTCGGAAGACGAGCCCCTCAGGTTGGAAGGCACTCAAAAGATGACTGAGAAAGAGCTGCCTCATCAGAGTGGAGCCTACCTTAATGATATGGATAAAGGAGAGCTTTCGGGGCCCCCATTTGCTGAAGTGGCACAACTCAATATGAGAAGAAACAACTGCAAACATCCATTGATAATCAGAACATAGAATGTACGAAGTATGAATCTAGGAAAATTGGAAGTTGTCAAAAATGGAATGGACACATAAAGATTGATATCCTAGGCATTAGTGAGCTGAAATGGACCGGTTTTGTCCATTTTGAATCAGATAACCATATGATCTACTATGCCGGGAATCACAAATTGAAGAGGAATGGTGTGGCATTCATTGTCACAAAGAATGTTTCAAGATCTATCCTGAAGAACAATGCTGTTAGTGATAGAATGATATCCATATGCCTACAAGAAAACCCAGTTACTACACCTACTACTATTCAAATTTATGCACCAAGCACCAAAGCAAAAGATGAGGAAATTGAAGATTTTTACCAACTTCTGCACTCTGAAATTGATCAAACATGCAATCAACATGTGCTGATTATCACTGGTGACTGGAATTTAAAAGTTGGAAACAAAGAAGAATCACTGGAGCTTGGGAAATTTGGCCTTGGAGATAGAAATAATATTAGAGACCGCATGATAGAATTTTGCAAGACCAACAATTTATTCATTGCAAATACCTTTTTTCAACAACACAAATGGTGGCTATATATGTGTCCTTCACCAGCCAGAGTACATAGGAATCAGATTGACTACATCTATGGGAAAAGATGATGGAGAAGTTCAATATCTTCAGCCAAAACAAGGCCAGGAGCTGATTATGGAATAACATTGAGAAGAATGGGAATTCCATCAACTGCTCATTTGCATGTTCAAGTTGAAGTGGAAGACAATTAAAACAAGTCCAGTAGAGCCAAAATATGACCGTGATTGTATCCCTCTTGAATTTAGAGACCATTTGAAGAATAGATTTGATGCACTGAACACCAATGACCGGAAACTAGAGGAACTGTAGGATGACATCAAGAGCATCATCCATGAAGAAAACAAAAGGTCATCAAAAAGATAGGAAAGGAAGAAAAGACCAAAACGGATGTCAGAAGAGACTCTGAAACTTGCCCTTGAGCAGAGAGTAGCTAAAGCAAATGGAAGAAATGACAAGATAAAATAGCTGAACAGAAGATTTCAAAGAGCAGCTTGAGAAGACAAAGTCAATTATTATGATGAAATGTGCAAAGACATGGAGTTGGAAAGCCAAAAGGGAAGAATACACTTGGCATTTCTCAAGCTGAAATAAGTGAAGAGGAAATTTAAGCCTCGAGTTGCAATACTGAAAGATGCTATGGGCAATATATTGAATGATGCAGGAAGTATTAAAAGAAAATGGAAGGAAAACATAGAGTCACTGTACCAAAAAGACCTGGTCGATCTTCATCCATTTCAGGAGGTGACATAAGATCAAGAACCAATGGTATTGAAGGAGGAAGTTGAAGCTTCACTGAAGGAACTGGAAAAGAACAAGGCACTAGGAATTGACAGAATACCCATTTGAGATATTTCAACAAATGAATGCCATGCTAGATGCACTTACTTGGCTATGCCAGGAGATTTGGAAGACAACTACCTGGCCAAGTGACTGGAAAAGATCCATTTTTGTACCCATTCCAAAGAAAGGTGATCCCACAGAATGTGGAAATTATCGAACAATATCATTAATATCTCATGCAAGTAAAATCTTACTGAAGGTAATTCAAAAACGGTTATAGCAGTACATTGACAGAGAAATTCCAGAAATACTTGCTGGATTCAGAAGAGGATTTGAAATGAGGAATATCATTGCTGATGTCAGATGGATCCTGATTCAAAGCAAAGAATACCAGAAAGATGTTGACTTGTGTTTTATTGACTATGCAAAAGCATTCAATTGTGTGGCTCATAACAAATTATGGATAACACTGAGAAGAATAGGAATTTCAGAACACTTCATTGTGCTCATAAAGAACTTGTACATAGATCAGGAGGCTGCCGTTCAAACAGAGCAAGGGGACACTGAATGGTTTACAATCAAGCAGGGAGTGCATCAGGGTTGTATCCTTCCATCACACTTATTTGATCTGGGTGCTGAACAAATAATCTGAGAAGCTGGACTATTTGAAGAAGAATATGGCAACAGGATTGGAGGAAGACTCATTAACAACCTACATTATGCAGATGATACAGCTTTGCTTGCTGAGAGTGAAGATGACTTGCAACACTTACTGATGAAGATTGAAGATTACAGTCTGCAGTATGGATTACACTTCAATATAAAGAAAACAAAAATCCTCACAACGGGACCAATAAGCAGCACGATGATAAATGGTGAAAAGATTGAAGTTATCAAGGACTTCACATTACTTGGTTCTACAATCAACACCAATGGAAGAAGCAGTCAACATATCAGACATCGTATAGCATTGGGCAAATCTGCTGCAAAGGACTTCTTTCAAGTCCTGAAGAGCAAAGATGTTTCCATGAAGACTAAGATGCACTTGACACAAGCCATGGTATTTTCAGTCACCTCCTATGGATATGAAAGCTGGACGATGAAAAAGGAAGACCGAAGAAGAGTCAATGCTTTTGAGTTTGGCGTTGGAGAAGAATGCTGAAAGTACCATTGACTGCTAAAAGAACTAACAAATCTGTCCTGAAAGAAGTGCAGCTGGAATGCTCCCTGGAAGCAAGAATGACCAAACTTCATCTCACCTACTTTGGTCATGTAAGAAGGGACAATTCACTGGAGAAGGATATCATTCTTGGCAAAGTGGAGGGACAACAAAGAAGGGGAAGGCTCTCAATGAGATGGATTGACACAGTGGCTGAAGCAATGGGCTCAAGGATTGCGGGGCTGGCACAGGACTGGGCAGTGTTTCGTTCTGCTGTGCATGAGGTCACTATGAGTCGGAGACAACTCAGTGGCACCTAACGACAACAAGAACAGCCCTCAACTCTGTCATCCCTCGACACGGAGAACAGATGGGGACAGTTAACTGTGTAGTACCTCCCCTCACCTAGTTGTAATATGCTGTAGCTCCCATGCTGAACACTGCCTTGGCTTCCTGCTCTTGTTCTTTCAATACTACTGATGTCCATTTCAGCTTGTTACATCTTTCCAGGCTGTTGGCTGCAAAACACACATTGACTGCAATCCTTCCTCCTGCTCTCCCCATTCCTTCCTATTGTCATGCCTCTTCCTTGCTTTTTGTGCATTCGTTCATTCATTCATTGGATCATTCCTTCACTCATTCATTCTCTTCTCCCCTCTTCCTTATTCCCTAGTTTTCTATTCCTTTCTCCTCTATGCCATGAATTATAGGCAAGAGGAGGAGGAAATAATCTATTCCCTTTCATACCTTCTTCTCAAATATGCCTTAACCCCTGATTTCTGTAATAAGCAGGAATCTTGCAAGGGTATTGCAGGAATTTTTTTACCACAATAGAGAATCTGAACTATGGAGCTTCAAGTAGTATCTTTTAGCATCCATTCTGAAGCCTTTGGATGAGTCTGGTCAGAAGATTTTACTGCTAGCTAAGCTAACTTCATCCAGGTACGTGGCCAGCTCATCCTCCCTTACTTAGACATCAGCATTTATTAAGTGTTGTTATAACAGAAATACCACAAGTGGATGGTTTTAACAAACAGAAATTGATCTTCTCATAGTTCAGGAGGCTAGAAGTCTGAATTCAGAGCACTGGCTCCAGGGGAAGGCTTTCTGCGTCAGCTGTGGAGGATGGTCCTTTTCTCTTCAGCTTCTGCTTTTGTTTTACATCTATCTTACCCCATCTCTCCGCTGCTTGCTTGTTTACTCTCTTTTATACTCAAGACATTGACTCAAGATACAACCTACATTAATCCTGTCTCACTGACATAACAAAGACAACCTATTCCCAGATGGGATTACAACCACAGGCACAGAAGATGACATATATATTGGGGGGACATAATTCAATCTATAACAGTTAGTGACCAAACCTTATATTCTATGTAAGATTCCTTCACATTGAGACTGGAGCCTTTTCCAGAGATCCACTTGCCCTTCTTTAATAGCTGTGGTAGCTCCCTCCAGACTTTTCCACATTTCTGAGGACACTTGAGAACAAAACTGGCCATCAACAGGGACCTCAACACACTTTACCCCAAATCCTCCATGCCTGAATGACTTCTTACACAGTTCCTTGATGAGAAAGCCTATGTAGTTATTCTGGGCTCAGCCTCAACCCAGTTTCAATAAAAATCTGTTACTAGGAAGCTTATTTATGTTTTTATGAGTCCTGAGATCCTTATCTAATCATTGCCTACACAGAGCACAAGATCTGTCGGGAATGATAAAAGATCATCGTCATTATAAACTCAAATTTACCTCCCTTCCACCTATTACATCAAGTTTTATTAGTGTAAGTTATGACCATGAGAAACTCAAGGTAACGAATAAAGGTTACTTCTATTTAAGATGAGAAGGCAGGCAAGTCACTGCTTTTTGTTTTGGTATGGGATGAGGAATAGAAAATATCATTCAGTGGAGATATAAAAATCATTCAATCACTTGAAGAAGACAATTTTCTAGGTCACCTATAACTTACTCAGTTCAGAATTAGAATGTTATCACTCTGAGATAGCAAATAATGAGGAAGTGAAGGGAAAAGAGTGACAATCAGACAGTGTGCCTGGCTGACTGGTGAAGGGACAGAAAAGATGAGGGACATGAAGAAAGGAGGAAGCGGCTCTCTTGAAAGCAGCAGAATGTGAAATTACTCCATAAAAAGAAATCATAACCCAACAGTGCAAGTTAAACAAATGACGTTTGGTTACTGAAAAGTGCATCTCTCTCCAGCTTCTCACACTCCTGAATATTTCTAAATAAGATAAAATAGAACAACATTCATTTTGGATATTTTCTAGTGAATATTAGTCTTCTCCTGATTTATCTTTTGTTTAGAGATCCCAAAGTGCTTTGCTCAATGAAGTTGAAACTATTAAATTCTCCTTCATGGAGGGGGAAAAAAGAAGTGTGTGTCTTTGGGAGAGGCTGTATCTTTGGTTCCACTCATTCCTAGGATAGGAAATGTGGAACACCCATTGATTAACAGTGAGAGCAGAATCACAAACAGGAATCCTGAGAGTTCCTACAAGGCAGGGACAACCACAGAGCAACAGGATCTATGACACACTGGTTTCTATAATTTTTCCAAAATTAATACCAATTAAGTCCAGTTTATCATAGATGTGGTATACACCAATATTGGTCTATGCCACATAATGCAAATATTGATAATCACAGTGTTGTTAATGCATTTCTCTACCCAAATACCTTTGCCTGTTGTGTTGCCCATTCAGGAAAAGCTCTTCCCTTACACAATTTCCTTAAGACCTCCCTTAAGGAATTCTCTTTGTTCAGAACTCCTTGATATTCTGAAGCACTCCACTTTGTGCTTAAAACAACATATTTTAGGTTATTTACTGATATTTAATGTCTTCCTTACTTTGTTTTCCAATGATAGTAAAAATTCTCCACAAATTTTCTACCACACCTTACAATGCTTACTATATGACTGTATATTTAATAACTGTAAATTTTTAAAATTGTTCGGTTATTTAATAGGAACAACAATGCTAATCTCATGGGATTGTTGTGAGAACGTCTCTAAAGCATTTGTCATTTAGTAAACATACAGCTAGCTATCACTGTCCCCCCCCCCCCGATATCTGAATGGCAATTTACTCCAAAACAAGATTTTTAAAGCTATTAAGTGGCATATATTGGTCTCACAGTATAAGCATATAACTGTCTGATTCTGATGCAGGTTTTGCTACTTCTGCCATGTCGCTCATGATGACAACATATAAAATGGCTTCCACCAAAAATATAACTTTTCTGAATTTTGTACCTCAAATTTTATTTTATTTTTGAATATATAACTCAAGGTCCTAGGAAGATGTTAGGAAGCCCATTAAACAAACATAGGCAAGAGACATACACTGTAGACTCTGACATGAGAACAAGCCTGGGCTAGCCTGCTGGAGGATCAAAGACTCCACAAAAAAATAAAAATAAAAAAGAATTCCCTGCCATCAAGTCGATTACTCATAGTGACCCCCTTTGGGTTTCTGGGGTGGTAAATCTTTACAGAAGTAGATTGCCTGGTCTTCCTTTCTCAGAGTCACTAGTGGGTTTGAACTGCCAATCTTCTGGTTAGGAGTCAAGTACCTTAGGCACTATGCCACCAAAGTTCCTTGAGAGACTCTATGGAGCACAGCAGAGTCAACTCCCACTGGCATACCAGCTGACCACCGATCACAGATAAGCTAGTCCAGATGCAAGCAGTTGAGTCTGTAAAATCTACCTCATCTATGTGTAGACTCAGGAACAATAATATGTGGTGGTTGTTTTAAACCACTAAGTTTTGGGGTGGTTTGTTACATATCATTAATCAACTGATAAAGAAGTTTGTAAGTACAAGTAAAGGTCTGCCATGATAAAAACTGTCTTTGAAGCCAAAGGACAGATATGGGCTGGAAAGAGAGAGAAAACTGTTATATATTCAGCTGGAAGGATGGTAGCTTATGTTATAGAGTAATGAAATTACTGGTAAACCAATCATCTGCAGTAACTTGGCAGATGGAAAATGTTTCTAATGATTTCATGGATGTGAGTCATGAAATTTTCAGGGGAAAATATCTTATGATGTGAGTGTGATAATGAGAAAATTTAGGAAGACAGAAAAAATGAGAGAGAGAAGGAAAAAAAGAAAAAATGAAAGGAAGAACAATTCATTGTAACAGATGCAGGAGCATTAACAAAATAAAATTTAAAATAGAATTCATTTATTGATTTGTCCATTCATACACTAAATAAACAGATTAAACTTTATTGCGAACCATATATGTGAAGTGCTGTGATAAAAGCTAGGTCTAGTATCAAATAAAATTAATAATAAAAAATTAAAACTTGATTCCTTTTCTCTTGGGAATCACAGAAGGGAAAGGGAAGGGGTTAACACTCAGAGATTTGGAAAGGCTTTCCCAAGGTAACATTTTTAGTGGATTAAAAAAAAAATCTATAGAGTATTACCAGATATAGAAGGTAATTTCAGATTGAACTAATACATTTGCAAAGTTAGAATGGTATCAGTAAATATGTTGTTGTTGTTGTTGTTATGTGCCGTCGAGTCATAGTGACCCCTCCTTGGGTTGCTGAGGCAGTATCACTATGGAAATAGATTGCCCAACCTTCCTTCCGAGGAGTAGCTGGTGGGTTTGAACCACCAGCCTTCTGGTTAGCAGTCAAGTGCCTTAGGCACTATGCTACCAGAGCTCCCACCAGTAAATATAGTGCTTGTGAAATGGTCAGAGTATGATGTAGTGATAGTTGGAATGCAGACTGGGGCAAAACTGTATTATTTAACATGACATGCCAAGAATTCTGGGGTTAATCTATATGCTATAAGAAGCCAAGAGAAATGCTTAACCAGGGTGGGGAGAATTATGTACTCATATTTAAATATGATGTCAGTGTATAACATAATTCGCTTTGATAAAAGTAAGCATTCCAAGATAGAAATTTTGTGGGAATCTGAAAAAAGATAGTATAATCTTCTTGATAATGAGGCTGGGGGGGAAACGGTTGTTGTCAAGTTGATTCCAACTCATGGTGTCCGCAAGTGTTACAGAGCAGAGCTGCTCCATGGGGTTTCCAAGGCTGTGACTTTTCAGAGCAGATAGCTATGTCTTCTTCCTAGACACCTCAAGGTGGATTCCAGGGGGCAATCTTTCGATTAGTATTGAGTGCTTAAACATTTGTGCCACCTAAGGAATCCTAATCTTCCTTATAGAGCCATTTAGTAAAGATCTCGAAGGGAGCTAGAAAGGAAACCAAGATAAACTCCGGTAAGTCTTTTAAAACTCTTATCTTCTCCCAGTAGCTACCTACACAAAGGGATGGGGGATTCTGGCCAAGCCTCTAGAGTAGTGCCCACTCACGAATTGTGTTCTAATTGCTAGGTGTTCTTTACCTTGAAAACAACACTCCTGAGCTCATCATGAATAAATTATGCATCTTGAATCTTCTTTCCAACGGGGAAGTCCTTATGCACTAATGTAAATGTGCTCTCTCCCTTCAGCCACATAATAACAAAGTGATGCCACTTTATGCAATGACTGCTAAACCAGGACACAGATGAAGTTCAGTGGGAAATGCAAGAATTGAACCTTTTACTTTAGAATCTGCATTAGGCACCAAGCATGGATAACTTAATAGTATCAAGCTGTATTTTCAGTCCTTTTGACATACAGAGAAGCCCTGAAGGTTAAGTATTTTCTGCTAACCAAGGTTGTGCTCTGGTAGTGTATTACCTAAGGCATGTGACTGCCAACCAGAAAGCTGGAGGTTCAAACCCACCAGCTACTCCTCAGAAGGAAGGTTGGGCAATCTACTTCTGTAGTGTTACCACCTCGGAAACCCAAGGAGGGGTCGCTATGAGTCAGGTCAACTCGACGGCACATAACAACAGGTTGGTGGTTTGGACCCACCAGCCACTCCCAAAGAAAAAGATGTAGTATGGCAGCCAGCTTCTGTAAAGATTTACAGACTTGGAAACCCTTTGTGGCAGTTCTACTCAGTCCCATATGTTGTTATAAGTTGGAATCAACTCACTGCAATAGATTTGTTTTGTTGTTTTTATTTTGACATGCAGAGGTAGAGAAGTACCTGATCCCATCAAGGACAACTGAGTTTTTCCTACTTCACAGTTGACAAGCAGCAGAATGGACAGAGATTGTATCTTTTGTTAAGATCCCAGGCAGAATTATTACATGAGCTCCTAAAATACTAATCACCTATACAAATTCTATTTTGTGCATTAACTACAGAAATTATGAAACCCTGTGTAATTTTAGCAATGTCCTCCCTTGCTCCTCAGTATGTCCTCCATCACCCTACCTGATATGTCCTGTTAGCTCCATGATGAACTGAGTAGTCTAAATGCCTCAGCCTGCTTTTCTGTTTATTATGGGGACTCCTTGGTACTTGACAAAATGCATCACTGAGATTCTGATGACCCCAGAGGGCCTCGCTGGCTGCTTGAATGCTCACACACACAGACAAACAAATGGTGTTAAAGGATATTGATGAAGTGAGTGGCTTTCACTCAATGATGGCCTTGTAAAAAAATGGACAAAGTCCAGAGAGAGCCCTGAAGATGTGTAAGATGTGCCAGCAGACCTTGGAGACCTGTTTAGTAAGCACATCAGAGCACAGAGACAGATATAAGAACTAATGGAGGGTTTGCCAAGGGATGCATGTTTACTAAGATGATCAGAGAAGAGATGTGTGAGTTCTTAAAAAAAAAAAAAAAAAAAAACTGTGTGGTTTTTTTCAAGGTTGAGCTTAGGGCAGGGGAAAAAAATAAAAGCTTTCAAATTTTATATATGAAAGGGGGCTGAAATATGATTTAAGAAGGCTGAAATGCATAGTAGGTCCTTGTTTTTGTGTGGCAAACACTCATTCCCCCTCTAATGGCAATTGCTCTCTGCTTTTCCCTAAGGCATCTGACTGCTAACCACAAGGCTGGCAGTTCAAACCCACTAGCCACTACTCGGAAAGAAGATAGGGCAATCTACTTCCACAGAGATGTTGTTGTTGTTAGGTGCCATCGAGTCATTTCTGACTCATAACGATCCCATGTACAGCAGAACAAAACGCTACCCAAACCCGCCCCAGCTCCATGATCCCTGCTATACTTGAGCCCATCATCACAGCAACCGTGTCAATCCATCTTGTTGAAGGCTCTCCCCTCTTTCATCGACTCTCCACCCTACCAAGCATGACATCCTCCAGGTAATGGACCCTTCTGACAACATGACCAAAGTAGGTGAGACAAAGTCTGGCCATTCTCACTTCCAAGGAGCATTTTGGGTGCATTTCCTCCAGGACAGATCTGTCAGTTCTTTTAGCAGCCCATGGTATTTTCCACATACTTTG